>NC_069088.1:3798761-4105791 GCF_947172395.1 Bicyclus anynana
CATGTAAAATAAATAATTATATTTATATCAATAATTAATAATAACCTCTCCACTGTTCGGATTGATAATCATTGTTACTTAATTAAATTTAACTATAATAACCGGAAGTCATAAAAGTATGAAATGAAATGACGCTACTATACGCTAGGCGGCGACACTTATCTATACGAAGTAGGCGGGAAGCAGGTACTATTTGTAACATATGTTATAATCAGTAAACTAAAGTCGCTTTTAATATAATATACTTTTGCATTTCTTTGTGTTGAAGAGCGGAGGAAAAGAAAACACCTTTATTTTTATGTTCCGAGTTTGTTTCACAGCTCGCGGTAAAGGAAATTTCATTTAATAAAATTTAAAAAACTGCTTTTATTCACATTCTTTCTTTACTCGTTGTTAGGAATGCTACTGAAGGGCAATTTCTTAAATACCTCGGACCTCATTCTCGGAAGGCGAATTTGGATCCCTCGTAACTTTAATTTTAAGTTTTCGACCAATCATCTGAAGTGGCAATGGGCAGGCCACATAGTTCGAAGAGCTCATGGACGTTGGGGCCTCAAGGTGCCGGAATTGCGACCCTACACCGAAAAGCACAGTGTTGGTCGACCCCCCACTAGATGGACTGAAGATATCAAGCGGGTTGCAGGGAGCCGCTGGATGTTGGCAGCTCGAGACCGTTGTGCTTTGAAGTCCATGCAAGAGGCCTGTTTTCAGCAGTGGACATCTATCGGGTGATAATGATGATGATGATGATGATGACCATTTAATATCATCAACATTATCTAATAATATTAATACCTGAAGTTTAAAAAAACTCTTTCACTTTTATTCCCGAGTGATATAGGCTATATTTTATCCTATTACTAGCTGATGCCGTGCAGTTTTAACCGCGTGGTTCCCGATAACGTGAGAAAACGGGGATACAGGGGACACCATTTGGGACACGTGATATTTCTTAAAATGTACACATAACTGAAAAGTTGAAGGCGCATTCCCCGGGCCGAAGCTACGCTCCTCGATTCGAAGGCAGTGGTCATATCCACTGGGCTATAAAACCACAATTTTTCTTATATACTAACTTAACACTTAAATGATCTAAGAAGCCTACAAATAAATCGAAAAGATTATTATCGTTTTAATTAGAGAAACGTATTTAACTCTTTACTTAAAGTTTACCCGATCGGTTTCTTGTACGCTTCAGAAGTTGTGGGTAATCCATAAAATGCGATCCATTAAGATATTAACTTTCAGGAAACAATTATGGGAAACTCCCGGGGGAGAGAATATCGGAGCGCCCTGCTGCTTCTCTATGAATGAGAGGATGGATAGTTTATTTGCGACTGTTGCAGCTAGACAACATTTATAGTCCACTGATAGATAGATAGATGGATATATTCTTTTTGCACATAAAAATATAAAACATTATTTATTAAGTAACAAAATAAGTAGGTAGAATTTTTTTTTATTTTTATTCACATATTCATTTTTTATTCTAATTTCACCTGATGGTAAGTAATGATGCAGTCTAAGATGGAAGCGGGCTAACTTGTTAGGAGGAGGATGAAAATCCACACCCCTTTCGGTATCTACACGGCATCGTACCGGAACGCTAAATGGCTTGGCGGTACGTCTTTGCCGGTAGGGTGGTAACTAGCGACGGCCGAAGCCTCCCACCAGCCAGACCCAGACATTAAGAAAATCTCAATCTGCCCAGCCGGGGATCGAACCCAGGACCTCCGTTTTGTAAATCCACCGCGCATACAACTGCGCCACGGAGGCCGTCAAATATGCACAAAGGCGGTCTTATCGCTAATAGCGATCTCCTCCAGACAACCCGTAATGTAAGAATCAAGTAATAGAAAACGGATAGTGCAATAGAAAACGGATAGTGCAATAAATAAACTACATATACTTTACATACTAATAATACATACATAAGAAAACTAAATAATACACTGACTTATATATATTATCTAAGTTATTTTTATCCGGCACCTAGAAACATTCACTTAGGTACACATTGAATGTACTGTGGTATGAATGAATGCAATCTTTTAGAATTAAAACTATCGGAACTTCAAAAAAGGAGGAAGTTCGTTCGACGCGTATGTTTTTTTTAAATGTTGTTACCTCATAACTTCGTCATTTATTTTGAAAATGATTTTTTGTTTGAAAGAGTATAATTCCAGATTGGTTCCATTTAATTTTCATGTAAAACGGTTTAGTAATTTTGTGTGAAAATCAGAATTACTCAAATACGTCTTTGAAGTCGGTTACATTTTTATATTAAAAATACTTTTAGGGTTCCGTATCTTAAAACGAAAAAACAGATCTCTTAAGATCAGTGGCGTGAACATCATAGAGGCTAAAACATACTTGTACCCTCGTTACGAACCTGTATATTTATAGGAATATACATAGGAATTTTTCAATTTGTACTAAATTCAAAAAATTCAAAATACAATAATTTCAAGTAGGCTTAGTTTACAAGCACTTTTGAAACGTCAAGTTTGACAATTTGTCTCTACTATCGGTTCGGAAGGCAGGTTCTGCTCACAAATCTTTATCATTAAGAAACTCATCTAGTGTGTAGTAACCTCGACTTAGTAAATATTTTTGTACACATTTCTAAGCCTTGCGCCACTGCTTAGGATTCTCCTACTAGTCATAGCATGATGATATAGCCTTCTTCTTTAATGGGTCTTTCCAACACCAAAAAAAAATTCCAATTTAGTCAAATAGTTCTTGAGATTATCGCCTTCAACTAAGCCAACAAACGAACAGAGTCTTCAGCTTTATATTTTAGTAAAAGCTAGTTATTCACTCTTCTTTTATTCACGTTTTCACTATTCCCGGATTAAAAAATTGCGACCTAATTCCTATACTCGTGGCTAAATATTTCGTTATTCGCGAATCTGACTGACGAAACTGACGTAAAATCTGCAAATTTAAACTTTAACTTGCAAATACCTATTGCCGAAACTGCGAATGGATGGTTTAAGAATGCCACTGCTTAAAATCACTCTGAATTAAAGAAGCTTTTAAAAACTGTCAAGCAAGAAAAAATTACAAAACACTTACTTCAAACCATTGTCTAAGACTGAAGATAATAATTAATCAATAACTTCAATTAATTGTTTTTTCTTTATAAAATATTTGTTATTTATTTTGTCATCCAAGAACGTATCCCTTATAATCCCATATAAAATACCATTCCATATTCATGGTTTCTGTATTCGCGACACATTTAGAGAACGTATCCCCCGCGAATAATGCGCTTTTACTTGTTATCGCCGCGGTAATAAATAGTGTAGGAAACAGTAGTATGTGACGGATATGACGTCGCTCGATCTTGTGTTGGCTTCAATATGCTCGTGGCGTTCGAGCCGTCCACATTTATTATTGTGTAATTCTTTATGGCTTACTTGGGATAGGCGGGGAGAGTGACTTGAGTGGAAAAGGGGAGTGTTTGATATCAGTCAAAGGTACCTTTAACCCTACACACATCGTTCACAAGTACGTGACTTCACTCAAGGTCATTGTCTGCCATTCTAGGGTCTTATTTTGGTTACAGTTTGATTTGTTAATTAAGTTGTCCTGACAAGTGTTGTGAATCATAACCTTTGTTCGACATTACTTTTCTTATATTTGTAATCACTTTTGAGTCCTCTAATATACTGTATTCGTATAGATACCATTGCGACGCATTCATTGCATTGCTAATGTGCGTACAGCCTAACACATTCGCGTGCAAATTCCAGTATCGATTAGTGTGGCGTTAAGAACTCCCCCAGTATATCACGCCATTAATATTGAAGTAGCGTGGGTAGGTATAAAGTTTCCAGCCTCATAGGGGTTTTATCTTAATTGTTTTCTGAAGGCCGAAACCTTTGCGAGCGAAGTTTTTGCGGGTTACCTTCTAACCTTGATAGTTCGAGCTTATGTTTTAACTTCGTTTATTTATCGTACTTTGTGAATTTAAGTTAGGAAGATTAAAATAAATTGTAAGGTATTTTGTTTATATATTACTGTATTTTTTAAATGGTCTTATGTCAATCCAGTAGAACGATGAATAATCGTCTTACTAGATTGAAAAAAAATCATAGTTTATTGAGAATTTTAAATATTTTTTCGACAATACCTACGAGCCAAAACGCTGTCAGCCATGATGGTCTATATTTTAACTGTTTCATGAAATCACGTTAACAAATACTTTACCAAACGGAACGTTTGACAAAAATATTAGTTAACAATTAATTTGACGTTAAGTACATCAAGTAAAAATAATGACGTCACAAAATGGACGACAGCGTTTTGACGTTTGGAAAATTAAAAAAAATACATATTTTTTAATTATGTTTTATTAAAAATCCTTAACTTTTATTAATAAATATCGATATATTACGTACCCTTATTTCATGTACCTACTAAACGAAATTGATATTGTTTTTTTATTAAATTTGATATGAGTCAACTACCCTATTATTTTCATTCATTGACATAGTAGCACTCAACTTTTATCACATCGAGTGATATTATTCTATAAATATACTAGCGGACCACCTTATCCCTACTTTAACCCTAAACTTCCCCTACCCTACCCCTACCGCTACCCTACCGCTACCCTACCACTACTATACCGCTACCATACCGCTACCCTACCACTACCCTACCGCTACCCTTTTTTTTTTTTTTTTTTTTTATTGTAGGAGGAAATCCTCATGGATGACATCCAGGTACCCTGGATGACGATGTCCGACTTCACCGTTGGTATCGGCGCCCTACGGACTAAAACCTCCTACATTCGCAGACCGTCCTTCCCGGTACCGTTGGAAACATTACTTCGGGAAGGGGTTGTCTTTTTAGGCATCAATCCTTCTTTGTCGCTCCCATTCGTCCTGCACCCGTCTGCCTATAATGCAATGGATTATTTCTGCAGCCTTTCTCCACCCCTCTTCGCTCGCCAGCATATATGGCACCAAGTTATATTTTGACAGGAGTTCATTACTTCCGAGGACTCTACTTCTTAAGTTTTTAAACTCTACGCACTCAAAAATGGCGTGGTTCGGTGTGTCTTCTTCTCCGCAATAACAACAATCTTCGCTAGCTGCTTTACCTATAGCATAGAGGTAAGTATTAAAAACCCCATGCCCGCTCAGTGCCTGTGTTATTAGCTTGTCGACTTCACCATGCTTCCTGTTCAGCCATTTAGGGAGATCTTGAATGAGGTCTCGGGTCCATTGTCCTTTTCCTTTTTCGCTCCACTCTTTGCTCCATTCTAGTATTGTCCTTTGCCTTAGTTCTTTTGCAGTTATTTGGTCGACACTTTCGTATTGCCTAGTACGTTCTATAGCTAGCAAATCTAAGGGTATTATGCCCGCTACAACCAGGACAGCTTCTCTGGATATAGTTCGGTACGCGCCACAGATTTGGATAGCTAGGCGCCGCTGTATTTTGCCAAACATGTCACTGTATTTAGCCATTTTAAGAGCTTGGCTCCAGATCGGGGCCCCATACAGAATGACCGAGTGTGCAACTGATGCTAGGACTCTTCTTTTGCTAGCTCTTGGTCCTCCTTTCCTGGGCATTAGTTGGCTAAGTGCAGTTGTTAGTTTTTCAACTTTTTCAGCGGTTAGCTTTACATGTTTGTCAAATCTGAGACTCCTATCCAGCCAAACTCCTAGATATTTCAACTGATCCCCCAGCTTTATTTGCACTCCTTCGATATAAAAGGTGATAGGCCCATGCTTTTTCCTGCCGCTAAGCATAATTGCTTCGGTTTTTTCAGGGGCTAGCTTCAGCTGTTTCGATACCATCCATTCGTTTATTTTCTTAAGCGCAAAGTTGGTTCTGTTGATAAGTAGTTGGTCTGTACGGGCAGTTACCAATAATGCTAAATCGTCCGCAAACCCTACAAGGTGCGTGTCTTCGCCTAGATGTAATTTGAATACTCCATCATATAAAATATTCCATAATGTAGGGCCGAGAATAGAGCCTTGTGGCACTCCACTTGACACACTGACAGTCTCGGTCTCCCCTGCCGTATCTGTTAAGATTATTTTTCTATTTTCCAGGTAGCTGCTAATAAGCTTCGTGAGATAGTCGGGAAATCTTCGCTGCTTAAACTCATGCAGTATTTGGTTCCAAGGCGCAGAGTTAAACGCATTTCGTACGTCTAAAGCCACTAGAGCACAGAGCTTTCTAGTACGCTGCGTCCCTTGTTTGGCTGCTTCGGTGATGCTTTTGACTCTTTCAAGGGCAGCTATTGTAGATCTGCCGCTTCGGAACCCATACTGTTCCTCTGCTAGTCCGCCATGCTCTGGAAGCATTTTTTCGATACGGTTCAGTATAATGCGTTCCAAGAGCTTCCCATAGCAATTAAGGAGACACAGTGGCCTGTAGCCTGAAGGGTCATCGGCTGGTTTATTGGGTTTCCGCAGTAAAATTAATTTGGCAGTTTTCCACATAAGCGGGAACTCACCATTCTGGAGAATATGGTTCATGATATTTTTAATTTTCTCTGGAATGATATTTACAGCTAGTTTGACGATTTCAGGTGGTATATGGTCTGGTCCAGGTGCTTTGCGTAGTTTAATCCGATCACATGCCCCTTTTAGTTCTTCATCCGTAATATTTGGTATATTGATCTGATCTGAATTGAAACAAGTTCTTTCAAAGTCACTATGGGCAGGAAATAGGGATGTCGCGATGTAACGCATTTTACTCAAACTTAAGGGAGCAGGCGATGGTCTTCGGATCTTTTTCGTCACTATTTTATACCCTAGCCCCCAGACATCATTATCTACGTCGTCTCTTACTTTCTGCCAATGTTGACCTTTTGAATCTGATATAAGCTTTTGCAGTTCGAGTTTAGCTGTCTTGTAATTGTTTCTGGCTTCTTCGCATTTTCTTTCCTGGTACAATATGTTCTCTTCTGTTGTCTGTTTCTTTTTCTTAGAATTTTCTCTAGTGTATGCTCTTCTATTTTTTAAACATTTTTCTCTTGCTTTGGCAATATCACTGTTCCACCAATATGCCGGTTTTCTGCGCCTCGCCTTTCTTTTGGGCATAGAACAGTTGCAAGCCTTTGTAGTACAAGTTGTTCGCGTTCGGCTTTGCTAAGGAAGGGAAAAAATAGAACAGGACTTACTGACACTGCTTTTCTTTCTTTTTCTTCTCTTCACTTTTCACCATAAAAACACATAATTTAAGCAAACAGGCGAATTGTCGCGGTGCGCGCGCGCATACGTAAATTAGGTCATTTTTTTCATCATTTCAGCCGATGGACGTCCACTGCTGGACATAGGCCTCTTGCATGGACCTCCAAGCATAACGATCTCGAGCCGCCAGCATCCAGCGGTTTCCTGCAATCCGCTTGATGTCCTCTGTCCACCTAGTGGGGGGTCGACCAACACTGCGCTTTCCGGTGCGGGGTCGCCATTCCAACACCTTGGGACCCCAACGTCCATCGGCTCTTCGAACTATGTGGCCTGCCCATTGCCACTTCAGCTTCGCGACTCGCTGAGCTATGTCGGTGACTTTGGTTCGTCTGCGGATCTCCTCATTTCTGATTCGATCACGCAGAGAAACTCCAAGCATAGATCGCTCCATCGCCCGCTGAGTGACTTTGAGCCTTCTAATGAGGCCCATAGTTAGCGACCAGGTTTCGGATCCGTATGTCATCACTGGCAACACGCACTGTTCGAAGACTTTCGTCTTCAGGCACTGAGGAATTTCGGACGAAAAGATGTCGCGGAGTTTTCCGAACGCGGCCCAGCCGAGCTGGATTCGGCGGTTTACCTCTTTCTCGAAATTGGACCTTCCTAACTGGACTGTGTGTCCTAGGTATATATACTCGTCTACAATTTCGAGCGCAGAGTCCTCAACAATAACTGGGTGGAGCGTTACATGAGCATTAGACATGATCTTCGTCTTGCTCATGTTCATTTTTAGGCCCACACGTTGAGAAACTCTGCTGAGGTCGTTGAGCATGGTACTAAGGTCATCCAGAGTCTCTGCCATAATGACCACATCGTCGGCAAACCGTAGTTGAGTGATGTACTCACCATTGATGTTGATGCCAAATCCGTTCCAGTCCAGAAGCTTAAAGACGTCTTCCAAAGCGGCGGTAAATAGCTTCGGGGAGATCACATCTCCCTGTCGCACTCCTCGCTGCAATTGGATTGGTCTCGTAGTCTGATCCTGTATACGGACTGACATAGTGGCGCTTTCATACAAACACTTCAACACTTGGATGTACCTGTAGTCGATCCGGCATCTCTGCAAAGACCTTAGCACAGCCCAAGTCTCCACCGAATCGAAGGCTTTCTCATAGTCCACAAACGCTAAGCAAAGTGGCTGGTTATACTCTTCGGTCTTCTGTATAACCTGCCGCAGCGTATGAATGTGGTCTATGGTACTAAAGCCTGCTCGGAAACCGGCTTGTTCGGGAGGCTGGAAGTCGTCAAACCTACGAGCGAGACGATTCGTAATGACTCTCGAGAACAACTTGTAGACATGACTCAACAACGAGATGGGTCTGTAGTTCTTCAGCAAGGTATTGTCACCTTTTTTGAAGAACAGAACCACCACGCTCCTGTGCCATGCCTTGGGTGTTATGCCCTCGTGAATGACGGAATTGAACAATCGCTGAAGGACCTTAAGTATCGGTTTTCCACCCGCTTTCAGGAGTTCTGCTGTTATTCCGTCATCACCTGGTGCTTTGTTGTTCTTAAGTTGTTTGAGAGCCATACTAATCTCGTACAGGCTGACGTCCGGGATATCTTCGGTATAGTGTCGGGTCAATTTGGCTCTAGGGTCTTTAGCCAAACTGTCAACAGGCTTTTGGGTAGAGGTGTATAACTGTCCATAGAACTCCTCGACCTCACTCAAGATCTCGGGCTTAGAAGAAATGACATTGCCCTGATCGGTCTTCAAACGCGTCAATTGTTTTCGTCCAATAGACAGATCTCTCGCGAACACTTTCGAGCCTCGATTGCTCTCGATTGTATCCTTGATACGCTCGGTATTGAAGCGTCGCAAGTCGCATGTCTGCGATTTAGAGATCTGTCTATTAATCCGACGGTACTTTGACGCGTCTGTTGAAGACTGCAATCTCATTTCTTGCCTCTCCTCCATGAGCTTGAGTGTGTGGTCCGAGAACTTGTTGGTTCTTTTTGTACGGTGGGTTTTGAAAAACTTAGACCCAACCGTATGGACAGTTTCCACAAGCCTGTTGTTTAGGTCATCCACATCAACGCAATCTGCTAGGCAATCGAAACGGTTCTGTAATTCCAGTTGAAAGCTCTCGGGGTTTTGGATTTGGGCACGAATAGGTCGGAGCGTAGATTTCACCAGTTTGTACCGTTCCAGCTGTAAGTTGATATTCAACGTGCCTCTTACCATTCGGTGATCACTACCGGTTTTGACCCTATTGATCACAGAGACGTCGTTGAATATATGCCGTCTGGTAGACAAGATGAAATCTATCTCGTTTTTCGTGGAACCATCAGGGCTCATCCAAGTCCATTTTCTTTGTGGTGGCTTCCTGAAGAAGGAGTTCATCATAAAGAGACCCTCCTTCTCCATGAAGTCAGCCAACATTTGGCCCCTCTGGTTCCGTTGCCCATAACCAAATTGCCCCACTCTCAACTCTGAACCGCTCCTCTCACCCAGCTTTGCATTGAAATCCCCCATCACAACATTGTAGTAGGAGTGCGAGGCATGTATGGCTTTTGATATATCTTCATACAATACCTCTACCTCCTCGTCGGTTTGTGTCGAGGTCGGCGCGTAAACCTGTATAATCTTCAACGAATACCGTTTGGTAATTCGGAGAACGAGGTACGCTACCCTACTCGACACACTCTCGACTCGTACAACATTGTTCACGAGGGACTTGCGGACGATAAACCCAACACCACCCTGGGACAGATGGTCGCCCTCCCGGTAGTAGAACAAGTTGCCGGATTCCAAGGTTATCGAGTCCTCCCCCTTTCTTCGGACTTCAGACAAACCTATTACATCCCAGCGCAACTTACTCACTACTTCTTCCAGCTCGAACACCTTTTCGTCGGTCCTCAACGTGCGTGCGTTGAACGTTGCCAGGTCTAGTTGTCGGGGCTGGCAGCGGAATCTCCCCCGGAGATTCTTGACACCCCTTGCCCCGCCGTTACCACAACCGCTGCCAGAGCCGGGAATAGCGGGGCCACCGGGGACTAGGGGCTGTTTCGTTTTTGCTTTATCCATGAGGTTTTATGCCCATAAATGACCACGCTGGGCATGCGGGTTGGTCATTCGCAGTCCTAGACTTCTCGCACCGGTGTCGCTGCTGCCCGACACCGGTCTGTGATACTTGTAAGTCTAGTCGAAATTGAAAATGGTTATACCGCCATTTATCGGTATAAATTAGGTTGCGATGGTTTAATTGCGACTATTAATTTTGACAAGTGTTCAGCGGCGTGGACGAAGATAACGGGAGTTTATGCGGGACAGAGAGGTAAATAGAGGATGCGTTGGAGTAGGAGAGGGAAGCGTGAGCTTGGCGCGAACATACTGCCCAGCTTTGAAAGCTTTGAAAAGCTTTCAAAAGAGGAAGCGAATATAGCGAAGTATATAACAATAATAATAAAAATGAAATATTAAAACAAAAAAATAAACTAGACTTAAATATTAAACTAAATTAAAATTAGTACTGAATAGGAAGTGGGCATAAACGCATTACAGGACGTTTGAATGTACCATTCTTTGTTTTAACTAAAGCGACGCGTGAGCGACCATCTACACCTGGATATAGTTTCTCTATTATGCCTAAAGGCCAATGTAGTGGCGGTGCGTTATCCTGCATTATTAGTACGACCGTGTTAATCTGAATTGGGCGTGATTCGGTATTCCATTTTTCTCGAACTTGTAAAGTGTGTAGGTATTCGTCGCGCCAACGTTTCCAATATGATTGAACTAGTTTATCTAAGAGCGAGAACCTAGATAGTAAACTGGATTTCTCGCTAAGAACGTCGGCAGCGGGTAATAATTTGAGAGGGGTTGTATTTAAAAAATGCGCGGGCGTAATAGGACTTGGTTCTGCGGGATCTTCGCTAAGCAATCCCAGCGGGCGAGAGTTCAGAACAGCCTCAATTTGACACAATACTGTTAATAATTCCTCGTAAGTTAAGATTTGATTGCCTATCACTCTTAGCAAGTGAGTTTTAAAAGATTTTACGGCGGACTCCCAGCTGCCTCCAAAATGGGGAGCATTAGGTGGGTTCATAACCCAGGAAATTCGACTATTTGCAAGTTCTTTTTTAAATGATTCATCGTACTCTGAATTTAAAAACTCGTATAATTCACTGAGGTATGCCTTAGCACCTTTAAAATTGGATCCCTGGTCGGTTCGAACTGAATTCACATGCCCTCGCCTGCTTACGAACCTTTTCCAAGCGTTTAAAAAGGAGTGTGTAGTTAAGTCTGGGGCTACTTCTACGTGTACTGCCCGTGTGGTTAGACAAATAAATATGCAGACGTAAGCCTTTTGACTTTTTATGCCACGCCCTCTTGCGAGCGTCGTGTAAAAGGGCCCACAATAGTCGATTCCTGTATTAGAAAAGGCTTTAGATATATCTAATCTACAAGTGGGTAAATCTGCCATTAATGGCGTTTGGCATGGTTTAGGACGGGTTTTAAAACACGGAATACAAGCATGAATGCGTGCACGTACTACTGTCCGAGCGGATAAAATCCAATACTTCTTTCGTAATAATGACAAAGTTAGTTGTGGGCCGGCGTGACAACTCATACTATGAACATGGTCTATTATTAAGTTAACAATGTGATCTTTGCGAGGTAGTAATACTGGGTGCTTATGGTCAAAGGAGATCTCTGAGCTTGCAGATATACGTCCGCCAACACGTAGGATTCCGTTTATAAGTATGGGTCTAAGTTTATTAAGCAGCCGTGGTATTGCGTGGTTATTTTTTATTGCGTTTATGTATTCAGAAAAATAGGTTTGTTGCAGTACGCGAACAATAAACATTTCGGATGTATTTAAATCGTCTGCGGTTATCGATCCGCTTGTATTTATGCGTTTAGAAAAACGTAGTAGATACGTAAATATGCGTAATAATTTGTTCCAATTAGACGTGCGTTGTGCGATAGTATTTATGAGTGGCTGTTTTTCAGTGACAGCGGGTAGTGCGATTAATTTAACTTCCGGTAAGTTATCTAGCGTAGGAGCGAATGGTTTAATAGGCCATTCGTTACAATCTGATTGCAACCAAGATGGGCCGCTAAACCATAAAGGATGAGATATTAATTGTGCTGGTGTCAGTCCTCGAGACAAACAGTCACTTGGATTTTCTTTACCAGCGATGTGAAAAAAGTTTTCCGGTTTTACATTGGTTTGAATTTTTGAAACTCTATTAGCGACGAATGTTTTAAGTTTATGTGGGCTAGTGTTTATCCAATTTAGTGTTACAGTAGAATCGGAAAAGGCATAAATGCGTTTCACCGTTATACGTGAACAATAACTTGATAATACGACGCTAACTAATTTGGACAGTAAATAAGCCGCACAAAGTTCTAATTTTGCAAGCGTGATTATTTTAACCGGTGCTACTTTCGATTTGGCGCAAAGTAGTTTAACCGTAGTCGTGGTTGGAGTCTTAGTGTGAATATATAAGACTGTACCATAAGCTTTCTGACTTGCGTCAGCAAAGGCCACTAGACTTATTTCACAGCTGTCTGTAATACCTATGTGCCGTGGTATCGAAAGCTGGGATAAGCATGATAACTCCGATTGAAATCTCGACCAAGACTGCGTGATTTGATGAGGTGGGTCATCATCCCAATCTATTTTTTGCAACCAAAGCTCTTTAATTAATAGCTTAGCGTATAAAATGACAGGTGCGATCAAACCCAATACGTCAAATAATTGTGCTATAATTGACAACATATTCCTTTTAGTACATTTGAGTTCGTTAGGTGTGAAGTTGAAGGTAAATGTATCGTGCGCAGGTTCCCATTCAATACCTAATACCTTTTGACCCGCGGCGGTACTGAAATTAATTGTTTTTGGGTCCAAAATCGAAGGATGCAATATTTCTTTAGGATAATTTTGTAAAAATAGTGAAGAGTTACTCGACCATTTTAAAAGTTTAAATCCGCCTAGTGATAACATGCTGGATAATTGATTTGCTAAATTAATGGCTTCGCCTACTGTATGCGTTGTATATAGAACATCATCCATATAATATTGCCCTTCGTCTATAATTTTTTTTTGCTAAAGGGTAGTTTCTACCTTCATCTTCTGCCAGTTTCTTAAGCGTTCTAAGTGCTAAAAACGGACTACAACTCAGACCGAAGCAAACACGGTTAAATTCAAATAATTGCAAGGGTTCAGTTTTAGAAGCGATAGAAAATGCGTTGAAACTTCCAGAATTCTGGATGAACTTTTAACTGCAAATACATTTGCTTTATGTCGGCAGATATTGCGATTTTAAATAATCTAAAATTTAAAAGTACTATAAATAAATCTGATTGTAGATTAGGGCCCTTATGTAACAACTGATTTAGGCTGATATTATTTTCTACACTCTTACTAGAAGCGTCAAGGACCAGTCTTATTTTCGAAGAGACCTTATCCTCCCGTCTTACACATAAGTGCGGAATAACGTATTGAATATTTGATTTATGCTTGATTGGAGCTAAGTAGTTTTGTTGAATATATTCTTTAAAAATACTATTATATTCGGTGCGTAAATTAGGGGACAACTCCAATTTGCGTTCTAAAATTCTAAATCTAGTTAGTGCATGCTGTGATGCGTCACCTAACATATTAGGATCTGACTTAAAAGGCAAAGCTACTATATACCTACCCTGCGAATCGCGTTGCGTTGTATTTTTATAAATTTCTTCGCACTCTTGCTCTTCGGGGCTAAGAAATTTATTTTTTGGTTTTGGTATTTCTTCTACTTCAAAAAACTTGCGTAAAGAACTATCCAGTCTCTCGTTAGTAATAGCACAAAAGATTTGAATCTGCGAGTTATATGAACTTTGTGATATCGGTGCTTCACCCATCAGAACAAATCCTAGTGTTGTTTCGAAGGCTTGTGGCGCCCCTGGCGGCGAGTATATGCGACCCGTCCGAATTATTTGCGTGAACATCTGTGCGCCTAATATCATATCTATTCGGCCAGGTAGGTAATAAGTCTCGTCCGCTAGCGGCACGCCTGTCAAATGAGTGATCGACGATTTATCTATGTGCGATGTCGGTAATTGATGTGTTATCTTGTCTACTATCAACGAGTTAAATGTATACGAGTTGTTACTGTTAAATTTCGAAAAAATGGTTAAATGTGTAACACCCTTTATTTTACTAGAATTACCTCCAAACCCATCGACCGACATCGGGTATGTCGGCTGGTTTATATCTAAATTAAGACGGGTAGCACATTCGTTCGTTATAAAATTATGTTGCGAAGCGTTATCAATTAAGCATCTAAGCGTAAATTCAATTCCCGATTTATTTAAAGTGCGTACACAAGCAGTAGCAAGCAAAACAGACGTGCGAGTCGTTTGCCTCGTTTTTTCTATTGAGCATAAAGATACAGCGGCTGCCGTATGGTTTTGCGTATCAACAATATCCCGCGCCGAGGTAGCTTTATTCTTATCTATTTTATAGGTAGATGCATTATCGGTCCCAGGTTTGTGTGAAAAACATAGCAGAGAATGATGAACCTGAGAATTGCAAAAGTTGCAACTTTTTAAGCTGTTACAAGAAACCTTTGTGTGATAAACAGACAAACATGCAGTGCATGCGTTATTCGCTTTTATTGCAGCATATCTGTCTCGCGGCGTTAACTTTAAAAATTCCGAACATTGATAAAAATGATTATGATGCTTATTGTTACACAGAGGGCATTCATATGTATCTGACGTCACGAAAGACTTCGTCCTAGGTGGCATTTCTTTAGGTACAGGAATCCTACGCATTTGTGGCCGATTATCTGTGACGTTAGTATATGAACTAGACGGAATGCGCTCATTAATTTTCGCTTGCTCTTTAATAAATGTAATAAAATTTTCAAATGAAGGTAGTTTTTCGGACCGAATTGACGATTCGTATAAGCGAGCGGTTTCTTGATCTATTTTCTTTAATGACAGATACAGGTAAATAAAATCGGTTTTGTCTTTAATTTTTAACTTTTCAAATGCGGCAATAGAAGTCGCGCATGTGTCTAAAAAAGAATTTAGGTTCTGCGAATTTATTAGCGGTTTGAAATTATAAATTTGATCTAAATAAAAACATCCTAAATTTCGTACGTCTTGATATTTGTCTTCAAGAGTAGAATAAATTAACTGATAATTGTCACCCGTGGGTTCGATACCCGCAATGGCCGTCTGAGCGGTGCCTGAAATTTGCCCTAATAGGTATTGTAGCTTCTCGGTGTTTGACAAATCTTTGTTATAATGAATGATGTTATTATAACATTCATAGAAAGCCGTCCAATCCCTGGCGTTTCCATCAAATTTTTGCAAATTTATAGCAGGGAGCTTAATTCGTGACTTAGATTGTACCGGGGTTTGAAATTTAGCCGGGCTTCTCGGACTGTTGGATGACGAAGGTGAAAGTTCATTCATTCTATATTGAACTGCTGAGAACAATTCTTCAAAGGCGATTAAAGATTGAAAGTTTGGTTCGTAATTCGTATCTTCCTGTAAACGAGCTATATTGAGCTGTTTAACTAAGCTTAAATACTCCGTACGTAAGGTATTTATATTAGCTGCCTTGCTTAAAAAGCCCTCTGGGTTTTCGCCTGTATTTGTAGAAGCGTTATATATAGCTTGCATATTAGCAAAATAAGCGCGAACCTGAGCCTCTAAAATTAAAACTTCCTGGCCTACCTCAGGTAATGATTCAGGCGTACGACGTGGCATTTTGAAATAATATTTAATATGCGTATAAGCGTAAAATATTCAAATAAAAGTCAAGCGTAAGTAATAGGCCACCAAATATTTTTCAATCTAATACTATTTGCCACATCAGCTGGTGGTCGAGACAAAGAAAAAAGATGTCGACTTACGAGTTGCACCGACAACTATTTTATTGCATCAGCTTTAAAATAATAGCGAATTTAAGCGTAAATCTTGTAATAATAAGTTGATAATAGCGTATATATTCTAAAAATGCGTTTGAAATAGGTATAATACCTAAACGTAACTATGAATTAATGGTACATTCAATTCACCGTAACACGTCAGCGAAGAAAAAGTGCGTGATGTAATAAATATATGGAAATAATGTGAATACGAATATAGCGTATACTCGAAGGACCTTGCGAAATAATAAAATAAGCGTTGAAATAATGAAATTAGCGTTTATATAAAGAGAAAAAAGGGGGTTCAATCCGTGGCTCGAAGTGACCAAAAATATGTTCGCGTTCGGCTTTGCTAAGGAAGGGAAAAAATAGAACAGGACTTACTGACACTGCTTTTCTTTCTTTTTCTTCTCTTCACTTTTCACCATAAAAACACATAATTTAAGCAAACAGGCGAATTGTCGCGGTGCGCGCGCGCATACGTAAATTAGGTTGCGATGGTTTAATTGCGACTATTAATTTTGACAAGTGTTCAGCGGCGTGGACGAAGATAACGGGAGTTTATGCGGGACAGAGAGGTAAATAGAGGATGCGTTGGAGTAGGAGAGGGAAGCGTGAGCTTGGCGCGAACACAAGTAACAAGCTCAAGTGGCGTTTCTATCTTTGTTTCCTTTTTTAATGATTCTTCGAACTTGTCCTTGTCCATGCGATTTAAATTCCAGCCGAGTGGCTGTGGTTCATTCTTCATTATTTGACCTCCGATACTAAAAACGATATATTTATGCCCGCTCATCGTTTCATCCTCCAAGACTCTCCAATCTTTGATTTTGCCTACAAGGTTGTCATTTATTATTGTAATGTCTGGTCTAGATGTCTTGTTCCCTCGTACAAACGTTGGCTTTGTCCCTATATTAGCTACCGTCAGATCCAGATCAGCAAGCACATCCATCAGGTACTGACCTCTTTTATTAATCTGTTTACTGCCCCACATCGTCGAAGCAGCATTGAAGTCCCCTGCTACCAAGACCTTACCTCGTTGGATTCGGATACTTTCACCGAGTTCGTCAAGGTATCTCTTATATTCGTCAAATGTGCAGTTAGGGGAAATGTAGCAGCTGTATATTGTTAGTTGTGTGAGCCGTAACCCAATAAAACCATTTCCTTTCATCGTTGCTTCGACTGTCAAGGCTGTATTATTGATAATAACTGCCGCGTCTACTCTACGGTCTCTTTCCCATCCCGCTGCTTCGGCAATCTTTTGATTGGGTTCAGCTAATATAACAATATCTATGTTGTGTTTCATTGCCGTTACAAGGAGAAGATCGTGAGCTACGCGAACCCGGTCTGCATTTATTTGTAAAATTTTAATTTCCATAAGAAGGTATTATTTTTTCTGTCTTTGGCTTATCTCGTGTTCTGTTGACTGCATTAATAGCACTCCTGAATTTTGGGCATCCAGTTGTAGCTGACCTGTGCCCCGAGCTTTGCACAGTGGACAGAAGGGTGTAGCGGTACATGTATCGGCTTTATGGCCGACGCCACTGCATCGTCTGCATAGGTTAGCTCTGTCTGTTCCTTTGCATTTCTTTGCTCTGTGTCCGGTTTCCCAACATTTATAGCACTTCTCTACGAAAACACGTTTCCTGATCCTACATCTTGTCCATCCTACATATACCGTTGTTACATGTGCAAGGTCATTGGCAAACTGTGAATTTATCGAGACTGTTGCTGTTATGCGTCCGTACTGTGTGGGTCGTATTGACTTAATCTCTACTGGAATTCTCAGTTCTGTCTCTAATGCATCTTTTAGTTCTTCGGTGGATACATCTTCGTCTATGCCTGTGATATGGAAGATTGATCCTTTCCCTCGGTGAATTTCAGTGCACTCTAAAACGGTTTCCAGTTTGGACTTTAGCGCCTCCGTATCTCCTGACACCTTCAACATTACCTTTCCATCGTTTGTCTTCCGTATAGATTTTACTTCCGCCCCAATTTGTTTTATTTCAGATATGCTAACTTTGCTTTTCATTTTTTTAAGAGTATCGGCATAGGATCCTCTTCCATTAATTAATAATGTTTCTGTCATTTTCCTTCTATCATTTTCTTGCCTTTTCTGGTTTCTTTTTTCAGTGTCGTGTTCTTCAACGAGTAGTTTTATTCTCAAATCGAATTTGGACAGCAGCTTTTCTAGTATCTTCCTAAGTTGCTTTTTGTTTATGTCCTTACCAGCTGCGATGGCTATTTTTTTCTTTCTTCCATTTTTTTCCAGAACCTTACAGAGTTGTTCTATTTGACTGTATAATGTTTCCACCTGATTCGTGTCTTTTATGCTAACATTGCATGGAACGACGTAAATAAATTGTTCAGTTTCAGCTATATCTTTTTTAGAGCTTCTGGTAGTTCGTACTGTGTATTCTACAGCACTATTTACACTATTATCCAATAGCTCCAGTGCTTCTGGGTAGGCCTTTTTGAGAATTTTTCGGATCCCTTTTGGTTTATCCCCACTATGACCAGGTTTTGCAACCATCACGATATCCCAGTCTATGTTCATCGTTAGAGGATTTGCTTTTTCTATTTCCACTGTCTTGAATATTTTTTCTGGCCATTCTTGGTCAATAATCTCTTTTAGTCCATTCATGTCAGTACATCTTTGGATTATTTCCTTAAGGCTGGTTTCTTCGTTTCTATCTTTTACCTTGTCTTTCCTTTCGGTTTTATTCTCTTCTGTCTGAGTTTCGATCTCCCTGGTTAGTTTGTTTATTTTAGAGTTTTTATTATCATCTTCTTTTTGCTCTGTCTGAGTACCGATATCTTTCGTTAACTTGGTAACGGCTCTTGTTTTGGTAGGTTTACAAGTAAGGTCCTCCCAATTCTTTGTTATTCTGTTTAAGTGTTCGATATTACCTTTTAAGTCCCTAACGCCTGTTTTAATTTCCATTTTAGTGTTAACATTTTCACCTACGATCTTTACAAGGCCAGTAGTTATTTTAGTAAGTCTAGCGATCGCGTTCATAGTTTCGGCTTGTGTATTGTCCTCATCATCATCATTTCTCATTCTTTTGCCTGTAAGCCCAATTGAGGTTTTATTCAGAGCAAATGGCCCTTCGGAAGAACCAAGCGACCCTCTCCTCTCACGGACTCCTGGTACGCGCGGTCTCCATGAGTCCATAGAGAAGTGGTCGGGTTGTCTTCCTAATGTCTCTTGCTGTGACATTGCCGTTTTCTTTGCTTTCGTGCCATCACTACTGCTAGGTGGTGATCTTAGTACAGCTCCTCCTCTAATGAATGGATTTACTTCATTGCCTGCCATGTCTGATGATTTTGGCAAACATACATCCGTCTCTAATTGTGCGTCTTTGAATGTATCCTCAGCTTTAGTAGCCTCAGTTCCGTGTCTTGAACCTGTTGCGGCTAAACTGGATGTGAGTGTGTGTGAAGTGAGTGTGTGTGTTTGTGTGTAGGTATTTTGTATATGTTTGTTTGGCGAACCTTGCCCCCCCCCCCCCCAGAATACGAGGGGCGGCCTGGAGCCCTGATTACGGACGTAGTCGTCGACGTATCCAGAGCTCCAGCGAGGGATTCTCCAGCGCTGCCAGTAGCGCTGGTACCTTCCTGGGGTAGATTATTTTTTGGATTCGCGGTTTTCATTATTATTTTTTGGTTTTCCTATTCTACGTATTGAGTGGTGGTTACATCACCCGGGGTCCACTCAGGTCCCCGAGGAGGCTTTTTTTTTTTTTTTTTGAGCCAGCTAACTCATTTGCGGAGGACCAGTAGGTGTTTAAGGGCCCTCCGATGTCCCTTAGTCGCCTCTTACGACACCCATGGGACATGTAGGGGAGGCAACATTCTACTCTGCCGGTGCCACACGGCAAACCCTACCGCTACCCTACCGCTATCCTACCGCTACCCTACAGCTACTCTATCGCTAGCCTACCGTTATTCTACTACCCTACCCTAACCCTACCCTAAAATGAAATGAAAATTTATGAAATAGTATAAGTCCACATGGACTTGGTTTAAGTGAATTTCACAGTGGATGGAATTCCATGCATTTTAAAATACAGACAAAGTCGCGCTCATTTACTAGTATCACAACGAACGCGAAACTCACTCCCAAAGCCACCTAAAACACGAACTGCGGCTGCAACAAACAATACAATAGCCGGAGCCAGCGCATTAGCAGTACGTAAATTATACTGTCCCGTTTTATGTCCTAATTACTGCAAATTGTAATGTACATTGCTTGCCAGCTTCTGGAATTGTGAACAAGACTTATCGGTCCCCAAGTATTCGGGCTACTGCTGCCGGCGTTAATCACAGTTTAGGTCAGCAACTATTAATTAAGGTCGATAACACTGGCTACGTTATTATTTCATTGCAATATTTCCAGCAGGCTATTATAAATTCCTATATCCGCGATAGCCCAGTGGATATGACATCTGCCTTCGAATTGGAGGGTGTAATCTGGGACATGCACCTCCAACTTTTCAGTTACTCGTATGAGCATAAGAAATTAAATATCGCGTGCCTCAAACGGTGAAGAAAAAACATCGTGAGGAAACCTGCACACCTGCAGGTTTCCTCACGATGTTTTTCCTTCGATCACACAACCTTTTTATTGTAATAAGTTGATAATAAAGACCAAAATAGAGGATACATGTTTTTGGCTTACTGGCGCCATGGCTTTTTTAAGAGCAAATGTAATAGTAGTCGATATGATATTAATAATTCAAACCTATCGTTTTGCATTTACTAACAATAATTTTCTTTTCGATTCTTCTTAGCAGATGTAGCAAAACAGTATACCTACTACCTATAATGTAATGCAAAATTATTATACTTTGCTTTCCATTTCCTTAAAAAATATATAACCCCATTATTTGCAAAAGTAATACTGCACCCTTTAATTAAAGTCCGCTGTTTAATTAAATTCATTATACGCACTCGCACTTTATTTTTATTCATAATTTTAGGAATACAACCAACAATCAGAAATTTTACGATCGTGCCGCCATTACAAAATTTATTCCATCCCGAGTCCTAAAAACTGGACCGTGGCATAAACAATACTTTAGGACAGATGGCTCGCGGGTCTATATTCAGATATCCAATAAAGAGGAGCTACATTTTTACGGGCCATTCGGAGGGTCGCCCACGAATACCTCAAGTTAGCCTTAATCTTTCACCGAGTATTGTAATGACGTTCAAACTTTTCTAACCTTTTACGCGAGATGGCAATGTGGCCTTTTAGTATCGATTATCATTATACAGTGTATTTTTCAAGAGTGAATACTTCTTCAAATATCCCTGTTGTTTTGTTCATCTTACGCGTGAAGTACCTCATGATTTTTTTTAAGAATATCAAGTACTTCGAGGAGTGTGAGATTACATTTATTAGTGTGTATAAAGACAGTTTATATAAGAGTGATAGAAGCCAAAGTTTTGTGTTACAATAAATTAAAATACATGTAAAAGCGCCTACATCAAAGTTACCGCAAACGCACGTGCAAACTACTCGTGTAAAAATTTTTGATACAAAATAATTGAATTTATTTCCCTACTGGCTCCATACATCAAGTTTCATGCAAAAAAAACTAGTAAAAAGTATGAGTATTTCCTTGAAAGTTTTATAAGGCTTCGAACCACTAAGCAATAACTTACGTAATTGCTCTTACTGCAATTCAACTATAATAATAAAAATCATAGCATCTCTTCATCATATCATAGCATATCTTTGGCTGGTGGGAGGCTTCCGCCGTGGCTAGTTACCACCCTACCGGCAAAGACGTACCGCCAAGCGATTTAGCGTTCCGGTACGATGCCGTCTAGAAACCGAAAGGGGTGTGGATTTTCATCCTTCTCCTAACAAGATAGCCCGCTTCCATCTTAGATTGCATCATCACTTACCATTAGGTGAGATTGTAGTCAAGAGATAACTTAAAGAATAAAAAAAAATCTCAGTTTGAAAATCAATTCAAAGTTCTAGCCACAACTACCGTTTGCAAGCGTACTTTTGCATATCTTAACGCCATGATGATATAACTGTGTAATGATAAAAGTTTTCGTTCCAAAAGACATTTTGTTTCATTATTTTTTTATTACATCTATATGAAGTTTCATAATCAACTTTTGTGAAGTCTCAACAGTTGATTACATTACGGCATCGTCGAAGTTTTGCATCCCGCGGGGCATTCCCCACGGCGGAGTGAAGAATTCGTACGCGTGACCAATTTTCTACTCCGACACAATTTCTTCATCTTTACACTGTACATTTTTGTATTCAATTTTTTTTTTATTGAGAAAGAATACAATAAGGAACTTAAGCTAACGTATTTCCTTTGCGCAAGAAATGAGCCAGCCCTTCTGTCACCAGTCGAGGCAACTAGCCGCGGTGAAATGATTCGGTAAAATTTTTTGGCACTGCGACTCCACGGCCCAAGGTCCTATTCAATGATAAGTTATTTTTTTTCATTTCTTTACAAATTAGCCTTTGACTACAATCTCAGGAGATTGTAAGTGATGATGCAATCTAAGATTGAAGCGGGCTAAGTTGTTAGGAAATCATCATAGGAAATTTATTTTAAAATAAAATTCATTTATTGTGAGAACATCCTAGTTTTTGTGAGAGCATCGAATGAAAAAATAACCAAAGTGTTCCATACTTTGATCGCTCTACGAGTATGTGCATCCTTCCAGCAGTTCTGAAGCTTTAGATGGTATAACGTACCAGACTTTGTACTTATATTATTTTTTATGACCTGATCAGTTTGTCCACGTGAATTTAGAGTTATTTACAAAAACCCGAGATGTGGTTTGTATGGGTACGTTCTATTAGTAATCTTTATAATAAAACTGGTCGAATTCTATACATTTATTCACAATTTGAGATTTTACTTATACCATTTGTAACACCAAACGTTACCGTAACGCCACCAGTGGACCAGCGCCATCTAGAATCTATACTTATAAAACGAATTCTGTACATTCTGTACATTGAAGATATTTTGAAAAATTTCGTTGGGGGGCATTATATAATCGATACTGAGGCTAAAAATATTTTTTTTCGATTTTTTATCTGTCTGTCTATCTGTCCGTGTTTTTTGTTATTCGGGCATCACGCTGAAACTACTGAATGAATTCAAATGAAACTTGGCACGGTTTAAGACCGTAATACGGAGAAGGTTTATAGGATACTTTTTATTGGGAAAATAAAATAAGTAGGGGGTGAAATAGGGGTTGAAAGTTTGTATGGAAAGGCCTTCATTTTTAGAGTTACAATTTTAAAAATTTATTTAAACATCATAAAAAAAAAAGAAATATAATGGGATTCAAAAATTTTTAAATTCAAGCTCTAAAGTGGTGAAATAGGGTACATTGATTTCCACGCGGACGAAGTCACGGATGTCCGCTAGTATAAAATATAACATAGTCGAAACATCGTCTTATATACTCGTATGTAACTAAGTACATATGATCCCTAACACGTTTACTGTCGGATCTACGAGATCCCAAGAGTATTACAACACATTTTCGGTACAGAACAGTTTTGACTTTCGTATATGATGGAATATTTTGACAGCCTTGACCTTAACGTTATTAAACTTAATATGCAGCATTAATTTTGAGATCATGTTATAGCAGGTTTTAATAAGTTTTTGTTAAATAATATTTAAAAATAATTATAATATAATCTAAATATATAAAACTCAAAGGTGACTGACTGTCGGTGATCTATTAACGCACAGCCCAAACCACTGGACAGATCGGGCTGAAATTTGGCTTACAGGTAGATGTTATGACGTAGGCATCCGCTAAGAAAGGATTATAATAAATTCTACCCCCAAAGGGATAAAATAGGGGATGAAAGTTTGTATAAAACTTTGTCAATTATGCGGTAATTTGACTGAAATTTGGATTAAAAATAGATTTTAAATTAACACCTTTTCATCCCAGATAAATCCATGGTTCCCGCGGGATTTGTGAAAAACTGAATTCCACGCGGAGGAAGTTGCAGACACCCGCTAGTATTTAATAATAATTATGTAAGTTGATTAAATAATATTACCATAGAATAGGTTCCTACAGAATAGTGCTATATATAATTGTTGGTAGTGTCTGAAACAATTAAATGTCTGGCCGCTTCTAATGACAATAATTTATTAGGCATAGTGGAATGTTCCTCTTTAAATAAAGTCCCTGGTGGATACCGTATATCTATATTTTAAGGATAACTTACTAGATGTACACTTTTATCTTGTAAGAAATAGGGATGATGACAGTTTTTTAAATTTTATATAAATTAAGAGTAAGCTAATAGTAAAGCAATTTTGTTAAAGTAACAGGGTATCTGCGATCATTACTTTCGGAGCTACAGGGATTTATAGAGTCAGATTTGCGGCGCTATCTAGTCATTCTTTGCGTTTTATATACAAATAAGTTAACATTGACATTATTTACCCGAATGTATCAATAAAATCAATATATTCAAACCTAATCATCATCCCCATTGTCCCGTACAATAAAAGCTTAATCAATATTCCCGCGGACGAAGTCACAGGCGTCAGCTAGTATAGAGCTAAATAATAATCGAGTTTCTACTCGTATTACTCAGTTTCTTTGTTGTTATAAAGAAAACGCTACCCTTTGCTTCCATTAGGAGCGTTTTATTATACAATTGCGCGCAAAGCAGAAATTGCGTCTACTATAAAAATATGAAATGTGCATTTCTCAGTAACCGTGCATTATCGTTTTCGCATTCTTTCTTTCTACGTGTTTTAAAACTCTTTTCAATGTTAGTCAGTTACTTTTAAGTTGGTCATAATGCCTCGCTGAACCAGTGGGTGACTTATGTGGCTTTGAATCACAAAGTCCGGGAGTAGATCTCTGGGGTAAACTAAATACAGAGCTTCATTTTTTTCTAAGAAAGTTTTAATGATAATCCTCGGCGATGGCGATGGTCAGTTGGTAGTGCTACTTTGCCTTAAAGAGCACGTTAAGGACGTAATTATCATAAACCTCTGATGTACATAGTGATCGCTAAATTAATATCATCACGCTAAGCCCGCAAACCCGTATTGGAGCAGCGTCGTGGGTTGGTGTGACGTCACGAGTAGGTCTCAGGACTTGTAACCTTGGGAGTAGGTTTAAATGATCCTTTGAATGAATCCCATAATGCATGAAAACTCAACTTCCCTGCCGGACATGTTCTCCATGCCCACACTGAACAATTCATGATCAATAATTACAACACAAAACATTATTGCAGAAAAGCACTAACGTGCCTGGCAGCGTGACGGTTTACGCTGCCTAACAAACAACTGAGCTAAAGTTATTAAATACCCACTTATTTATACAGACACTGATACCTCTCGTCCACAATAGCATATATAATGAATATTGTAACTAATGAATGTAAACTTGTAACACTTAGTTTGCTACATTCATATACATGTCGTAAAAATCTTGTGCTAAAACAGTTACATTTTATTCTAGTGCTAGTGAAAAATTTACTGTTAGTGGTTTGTAGTAGTAAAGTACTTTTGTGTTTTTTTTGTATAGTTGATATATAGGAATAAGAAAATAAGCCGAAAAGTATTTTTCACCCACCTAAACTTTTCAATCGCTATTTTAGTATTTTTGGATGAACTAAATTTATACGGCAGCATAACATTTGTTAGGTTAGCAACATTTGCCGGGTCAGCTAGTCGCATATAATATTTATAGATTGTAGAAGTAACTTACCTGCTGCCTTTTAACAAAGGAACCTCGATAAAATTAAAAACTTACAACTTCATAAAATTTTGAGCAGCTTTTAATACGAGTATTTCGCAATTTTATACATTTTCCGTACCTGAGGAAAATAATATTACTCCGAGTACATCAACGCATCAACTTTATTAGCTATCATCGCCAAAGGGTTTCGACAGGCGCTGGTAATTACAAAATTTGTACAAAAGGATATTAATTTTACAGTTGAAATATTAATTAAATAGCTTGCGCCTTTATTAAATAATACCTATACACTGGCGCGTGCAATATATGAACTGTAGGAAAAGGCATTCCTACCTATTGTATTTTAACTATTATAACAATTTGTGGACGTCCGGATGGATGGACGGATGATTGTTACTCAATCACACTAGAATAAATGAAAGAAAAAGAAATTTCAAAAGCCTACTTGAAATAAATTAATTTTGATTTTATTTTATTTTGAAAATGTTCATACATTTTATCATACGAATCACAAAGATAAAGTAGAAAAATAGCACTTAGACTAAGTTTTCTCACCTTTATTTTGAAAATGTTCATACATTTTATCATACGAATCACAAAGATAAAGTAGAAAAATAGCACATAGACTAACTTTTCTCACCATTGAAGAAGTTAACCCAATTTAAAGTAACGCATAGATATAGGTATACCTAAGCTATTCTTAATAATATTTGGATAAAATTCATCGCAATATTTGAATATCATTAAGGTTTTTGACTTCATGTTATACAAGAAGAAGGTTATCCTGAAAAGGTACATATAATGTAATGCGTTTGGGACTTCAGAACTAAGAGTACTTTCATACTACACTGAAACCATACATGCAAAATTGCAGAAAGATTTATTTAGAGAGAACTTATCATTGCTGAAATTGAATTAGTATGTCATTCGATTACGTTTATACATATAATTAGTCAATGTTTTATACTTACTTTAACAAAAAATAATTAATTTATTAACTTTGTAGATAAAAACTTTGAATCATTACTTCATTTTGTTTATTATTTAAAATTTATTCATAAAATTAGATAACTGTTTTTTATTCAAAAAAACCTTCTACGAAGATGCATGATGTTCACTCATAGCTACTATTTCCCGCATATATAAAAAAATAGTATTAGTGGATGCGTGTTTGGCTTTTTACACTATATTTAATTCTTCTCAAAACCGCACCATTTACAACATGGCCTATTTGTGACCGCGCGGTTATATATTCATAAAACGTGTCATGTGTAAAGGCTCTAACAGATCCTAGAGTTGACGGCTAAACGTGTTAGCTCGCTTTATTGAATATCGGGAACGACACTGTCCTGTGGGACTCGAAATGTCGGAGGTCGCAGTATCCGACATTGGTTGCGTTCTCAGCGGGTTTTTGGCAACTTTCGGGATCAGGTAATGGCTTTGGGATATAGCGGTGATACGCACTCACTATTTTTGCTTTAGCTATACTAATACTATAACAAAGCTGAGGGTTGTATATTATGATAGCCCGATGCATTAGGAATAGTAGATACAGCCACTATTAAAATGGAAGATGAAAATGGAACTTCTCTGTTTATACCTATGAAAGTAATTTTCAGATTAAACTCACGATACTGAAACATTAGTTAAATAAAATAAAAATAAATAAATTATAAATATAATAAAAAACAATATATTTGAAGATTTTAACATATTAGTTAAAGTCAGTGTCTTCATCCGCCTATAATTCAGCAATGGTTTACAAATTCCGCGAGAATGGATTTTTCCAGGATTTTTCAGGAATTGGTCCAGTAGTGATATTCTGGAACGATATTTTTATAACTCGACAGTATGAGTCTCAAATTTGTCTCTTTATCTCTGAATCTCTAAAGGAATAACAAAATTTCTCATAAATGTCTAAGACTGAAGAGACAAGATGAGAAACTAATCAAGTATACACAATGTTTGGTTTTTGAGTAAAATTTCAACAAAAAATACACATACTAGATAGTTGACAAGTATCACTACGAGTATTTGCAGAGCTTTACGTAGAGTACGAACAGCACGTAGCCAACAGCAGCTGGCAACTGCTACCGTCGACTGCCGCCGAGATGTCGCCGACTGCAGTCGACTGCAGTCATGGGTAGCAGTTGCTGATCGTGTAAATGAACCTTAAAATCATCACGCTGGTAAACAGTATGCTTACCAACTCGCATTGGCGGAGCGAACATATGGTTATTTTAAAATCGTTGCATGCTCGTTTAAGAAAAAATATCAATATTTATGAAAAGATAATAATTGAAAGATGATATTGTTCCGGATAAACAGCACCCATTTCAAATATTGGATAGAAGCAGGCGTTACTTTGCGGAAGTTCATCATGATTATATAATGATTTATTTATTTTGCTATCATCCGCGAAAATTCGGCGAACCCATGCGACAACGTCACCCAGGTCCGACAAAATACTCTCTACGTACGTTTCACCCCAAAACCAGAGCATCCTCAGGAGATGTTGACTCTACAACGTGCAATTGCAAAGTCAATCTACAATTGCAATTGCACGTTGTAGAGTCAACATCTCCTGAGGATGAAGCACTCATTTCAGTTGCATCCACAGAGTAAGAAATAATACAACAATAAAAGTTGGGAACAATGTTTCGCATTTCACAAATAAACTTATTAAATAAAATGAAATACGCGACCAATAACTCAGGGCGGCGAGGACGAGGAAGTTCGCGAAACAATAACAGCGCTCGTATTTCACGTTCGCGTATCGGAGTTTGCTCACTTCGATCTGTGCCTCGATGTGTTACCATATGGGGTTGGAGTATTACTAATAGAAACAACAACACGACAACCTCACACCCGTAGACAGAATTTATGCAGTAAATGTTACTAATTTACATCAACAGTTAATTAACAACATCTTATAGTGACCATATCAAAAATCTTTTATATTTTAAATACTTAATATAGATTTTCCTGGCCATCGCATGAATACACAACATATCTAACAAGTAATACATATTATGTTCAATAAGATTGCTTAGAACGTTCGCCAAGTGAGTATATTTTATCTATAACTAGCGGATGCCCGCGACTTCGTCCGCGTGAAACTCGATGTAAACTTTCAACTACCCCTACCCTACCCCTACCCTACCTCTACCCTACTCCTACCCTACCCCTACCCTACCCCTACTCTACCCCTACCCTACCCCTACCCTACCCCTACCCTACCCCTATACTACCCCTACCCTACCCTACCCCTACCCTACCCCTACCCTACCCCTACCCTACCCCTACCCTACCCCTACCCTACCCCTACCCTACCCCTACCCTACCCCTACCCTACCCCTACCCTACCCCTACCATGGGAAAAAGAAAAGGGCTATTTTTAGGGTTTTACCAGCAATAATTCTAATTTTTCTCGCCGTAAAAACCATCCTTGAACTTCAACGAATATTTTAAAAAAAGATTTGGCCAAATTGGTCCAGGCGTTGTTGAGTTATGCGCTTACCAACACATTTTGCGATTCATTTTTATATTATAGATATATACCCTTTTCTTTTTCCCATACAAATGATTTGTAACTAAAACGTAAGCTTTATTGTTATTGTATAAAGTTCATATTAATAATAGTAGGAGTAGGGTAGAGGTAGGGTAGGGGTAGGGTAGGGGTAGGGTAGGGGTAGGGTAGGGGTAGGGTAGGGGTAGGGTAGGGGTAGGGTAGGGGTAGGGTAGGGGTAGGGTAGGGGTAGGGTAGGGGTAGGGTAGGGGTAGGGTAGGGGTAGGGTAGGGGTAGGGTAGGGGTAGGGTAGGGGTAGGGTAGGGGTAGGGTAGGGGTAGGGTAGGGGTAGGGTAGGGGTAGGGTAGGGGTAGGGTAGGGGTAGGGTAGGGGTAGGGTAGGGGTAGGGTAGGGGTAGGGTAGGGGTAGGGTAGGGGTAGGGTAGGGGTAGGGTAGGGGTAGGGTAGGGGTAGGGTAGGGGTAGGGTAGGGGTAGGGTAGGGGTAGGGTAGGGGTAGGGTAGGGGTAGGGTAGGGGTAGGGTAGGGGTAGGGTAGGGGTAGGGTAGGGGTAGGGTAGGGGTAGGGTAGGGGTAGGGTAGGGGTAGGGTAGGGGTAGGGTAGGGGTAGGGTAGGGGTAGGGTAGGGGTAGGGTAGGGGTAGGGTAGGGGTAGGGTAGGGGTAGGGTAGGGGTAGGGTAGGGGTAGGGTAGGGGTAGGGTAGGGGTAGGGTAGGGGTAGGGTAGGGGTAGGGTAGGGGTAGGGTAGGGGTAGGGTAGGGGTAGGGTAGGGGTAGGGTAGGGGTAGGGTAGGGGTAGGGTAGGGGTAGGGTAGGGGTAGGGTAGGGGTAGGGTAGGGGTAGGGTAGGGGTAGGGTAGGGGTAGGGTAGGGGTAGGGTAGGGGTAGGGTAGGGGTAGGGTAGGGGTAGGGTAGGGGTAGTTGAAAGTTTACATCGAGTTTCACGCGGACGAAGTCGCGGGCATCCGCTAGTTTAAAATATAAAAGATTTTTAATATCGATATGGTCACTTGATGGCACTACGCTGCCCCCAGATATTATTAATGATCTCACCGATACAATAATTAGTGGTACATTTCAGAACTTAGCCTAATAATTGCAACTTCATTTTTGTCTTAGTAAGCGTTATAAAATATTGAGGCTACATAACAAAATAAGCAGATTAATTATACATATTTTCTAATTAATTCATCATCATCATCATTATCAACCCATATTCGGCTCACTGCTGAGCTCGAGTCTCCTCTCTGAATGAGAGGGGTTAGGCCAATAGTCCATCACGCTGGCCCAATGCGGATTGGCAGACTTCACACACGCAGAGAATTAAGAAATTTCTCTGGTATGCAGGTTTCCTCACGATGTTTTCCTTCACCGTTTGAGACACGTGATATTTAATTTCTTAAGATGCACACAACTGAAAAGTTGGAGGTGCATGCCCCGGACAGGATTTGAACCCACAACCTCCAGAATCGGAGGTAGAGGTCATATCCACTGGGCTATCTCGGATTCTAATTAATTATTAGAACGGTAATATTATAGAAAGTACGAACACGAAATTAAAAAGAAATCAACGCTCAATACACCGTTTGATAATACTTATACATATTAATAACCCAAAAAAAGAATTTAAACATAATAAACACGTTGTTTCTATAGAAAATTAAAGGAAAATTTTAATTTAAAATACTGCAAGGCAGTAAAATTGTTAATTGTAAGGCTAGATTGCAAGCGGTATTTTTCATTATGCAAATATTTTCCAGCTGTATAAAACTTCAATATTTTTAATTACGCCTTAGTGAATGCGTACTTGAGTAGATCGTTGAATATGTGCTTATACAATATGTTATACAAGTAACTCATACACATGAAGGATTTCTATTCTCATAAAAACTACCTGCATGAAAGGCTTTACTTTTATAATTTGTATTTTGTTACTAAGTTATTGAGGTAATAATAATTTTAAGATTTGATTTTCAATGTGAACAATGCTCGTAATATAAAGCTTAATAGATTATCATTATCAACAACGATTTTATACATATGTTACCAGTACGTGCCTACAAAATCACGGCAAAAAGTAACTTTTTTTTTACATTAAAAAAAACTGATTTAGCTACACTACGGTGTGTACATATGCACAATTTTGTGTTTACTAACATTATGATATACTAGCTAATGCCGTGCGGTTTCACCCGCGTGGCGGGAAAGACTGTGCTAGGAGTGGCTACGACACTATTGTCGTAGCCACTCCTAGCACAGTCTTTCCCGACTAGTTGGAGGGGAATGAGAATATTGGCCATATTTAAAAGATAGCAAATATGCTTTTAATTAAAAAAAAGTTGCTAAGGCATAAATGTAAGTTCACATAAAGACAGTTTAGCGTTATGAAATATGAACTGTAAGATTACACACCAGAAAAAGAGAAATATTGGAATAAGGACCGCTTCGCACCGCTGTGGGGTGAAGTTCACGAAATAATCCTTAAGCAATCTCACAATGTTTACTTTGTATTTTGCTCACAACAACCCGCGTAAGTCACCCGCCAAATGTTGATAAACTTCCAAACGATATCTATAACCATTGTGGGCCTTGAGTGGTTCTTTATTTAAATGACGCCATAAAGAAATATGGCGGCCGTAATATCGGAACATCTGTCGCCGAAAAGAAGGGAACTTTCGACACGACAGTTTATGAGGCCGCCACAGTTTCCGATATTTAGTATGAAAATGTTTTTTGATGCCGTCCAACTGCCGCCTCGGCAGATTTTTCTTTATTATAATGTTCGCTTATTTTGATTTTTTTTTTTTGGATTATTTCAAGATGCCGTTAGCGCCTTTTTAAAAATTTTTAGTTACCTCACCATCGTCAGAATTATTTTACACCTACCTGATCTAACCGATATAACTACCGAGCCTCATCATCATCATCATCATATCAGCCGATGGACGTCCACTGCAGGACATAAGCCTTTTGTAGGGACTTCCAAACATCACGATACTGAGCCACCTGCATCCAGCGAATCTCTGCGACACGCTTGATGTCGTCAGTCCACCTGGTGGGAGGTCGGCCAACACTGCGCTTACTAGTGCGGGGTCGCCATTCTAGCACTTTGGGACCCCAACGTCCATCGGCTCTTCGCACTATATGCCCCGCCCATTGCCACTTCAGCTTCGCAACTCGTTGAGCTATGTCGGTGACTTTGGTTCTTCTGCGGATCTCCTCATTTCTGATTCGATCACGCAGAGATACTCCTAACATAGCTCGTTCCGTCGCCCGCTGTGTGACTCTGAGCCTCCTTAATTAACTTAACTTAACTTATTAACAATACTTATACTTATTAACTTAACTACCGACTAATACCGACTAACTTAACTTATACTTATTAACTTAACTACCGCCTATATGAGGATAATAACAGACTTATCTTACTGAGTACATCATCATCATTATCAGCCGATAGACGTCCACTGCTGGAAAAAACCTCTTGCATGGACTTCAAAACAAAACGGTATCGAGCCGCCAGCATCCAGCTGCTCCCTGCAACCTGCATGATGTCCGCCTAGTGGAAGGTCGACCAATACTTTGCGGTGCGAGGTCACCATTCCAGCACCTTCTTCTTACAGAGTTGCTTGTCAAAAAGACAATCTCTATTGGATAGACTACTGACATATCTGACCTGACTGAGACTGTACGTAATACAGATTTTTAGGTGCTCAAAGAAAGTAAAACTTCCAATTTCTGTAAGTACCTCTAAACAACGGACTTCCTTCGTTCTACATCATACATTAACCATATTCAGCTACTCTAACATATCTAGACAAGGCACGCAGTAGATACTCGACATGCAATTAGTCCGTGCGTCCTTTTAATCATTATTTATTATGAACACAAAAGCTGATTATGTCTAACGCAAACTCTAAAGTTGCTGATTGACTTGAGCATTTACTTGTAACAGAACATCGAGCATTCGCCGTTTTTATATTTGCCAAACTGAACAACGAACCGAGCTGAGCATAAAGCTAATAACGAACATCTTGAGAATTCTAGCGAACGCTCTATTCCATGTTTCCATTCCAAGCAAATCTGCTCGCTAGAATGCTCGCCAGAACGCTCGATAGAATGCTGGCTAAAATGTTCTCGTATTTTCTGTGATGTAACATTCGCACGAATGCTCAAGTCTATCAGCACCTTAAACCGCAGTTTGGCATTGCTTTTCACTTCATCATACAAAATCTTTATCAAGCAAAACATGAAATAAATACACCAAAAATCAGCAAGAATATATTCTACCCGTATTTAGAAACTGAATCTCCAACGAATGGTCGGAATGCCCAGTATATTAAATGTTGGGATCTCACACCCGAGCCGTGATTCAGAGCCGACTGTACCGTGGAATTATTAATGAAGTGCAATTCTAGTGCCGACCGCATTCAGACATATGTGGAGTCTGTAGCCCCGGGCGTAGACGGGCGGCTGAAACGCTGGTTATGATTAATAGTTTATATGACTAACGGATTTACCGACTCGGAGCTACAGCGGTAATAGACGTGTTAAAGAAAATGGCTCCGGGAAATAGAAGGAACATGTTTACTTTTGTAAGCCAACAAAAATGAATGATCTTAAGGCACACAAGCGTCTAGATTTTGACTAAAACGCCTATACGTATTTAACAAACTAATTTCTATAGATATTTTAATTTGAATCTCAAAACTGTCTGAAAATGGTTGGAAAATTTTAATTTGTTCATGTATTCCATTTACTGCGGAATGGAATTACACGAATTTTCATTTTTGGGTATAATGAAGTACAATCTTGATATTCTACTAACTTCTTCTACAAAATGCATTTGCTGTAGTTAGGACAGTAAATACAAAATCCATCGGGTCCGCAAGTAATTCTTTATCGAAGGCTTTGCGATAACCTTGGTATAAACTACTGTATATTTAACTTTGGTAGTGTACATTATATCATCATAACATTATAAAGAGGTAGAGTTTGTGGTATTGTAGAGAGTAATCTCTGGATCTACTGCACCGATTTTGAAAATTCCTTTACCACAAGAAAGCCATGTTGTTCATAAGTATCACAGGCTATATTTTATCCCCATATTTTCACAGGAACTACGCGGGTAAAATTGCTGGGCTATGATATAAAATTACTTGCTTACAAAGTTACCTCAAAATTCATTTTTTAAACAAAACGATGCTTCAGCTGAAAGAACGCCCGTTTGTTAAACCGTTAATACCAAAAGTTTCCTTGCCAATATGGTCGGCAGGCCTGTGCCGCGCAAAATAAAAGATAAAAGCAGCTGTAACTCGTTTCTAAGTTGGGCAGTACTAGTTAAGCCTTGTTATTAATTTCATCCCGCCTTTTCTTCGCGCCTTATTTATGGGGATGTTATTAGATTCCTACGCGTTATGATCTCTTAACGAGATAAGTTTTATAAGAAAAAGACAATATGACATTAGTTTTAGGTGATATACAAACGTACTGTACAAATATTTTGTCTCTTATTTTCGTCTTCTTATATATATCAGCAGCTAAAAACTCTGTATGCCGCTAGTAGATTTTGAACGATTGGTTGCTTGCGTAACTGTCCAAGCGACGCTTATCGGGGTCCGCTAGGTTGAAGTAATAAGAGTATATAAACATATTATATTATATTTGTGCATTACGCCATAGAAAAAAATATACCTACATCATTTTGCGATCGTAATCAATATGTTTTATTTAAACCAAAGCACAGGTCTCTAGTAACAAAAAACTAAGTCATATCATAACATGACGAAATTATGATGTTCATTCGTTACTACGGAATTGGATGGAATGATGGTTTTTTTTTTCTTTACAGGCCTGTAGCCATGTGGCACATAGATTCTCTTTCTACAAACGTTAACGCTTCAAAAACTAACAAAATGTTTGGGAATGACAGATCCGATCGACAAGTTGATCACGTGACCTGTCGATAGTCAATGTCATCTTGATTTTTTTTTTAATTTTAGAAGCATTAGCGTTTGTAGAAAGAGAATCGACGTGCCACATACGACGGGCTATAAGTCCTGCTCTATTAATAATTAATTTATCTATACTCGTTTTAATGTATTTTTTTAAGCACTCGACCATTTATTAAACAACTTACCTGACACTCGTACTTAAAAAACCAAACAAAAACGAATTAAAAGCAATCGAATGGTAAACACTTTCCTTCACGCTGGAATAAGAAAGAGTTTAAAAATGTTTCCCTCCCTTTGAAAAACTAATAATTGCGGAAGGAGAGGAAAAACAAAAAGCATCCCTCCCGTCTGTGAGTGCAGCGAACCTTTATTCGCACTTCATTGATTTAAAAAAGCGCTATTGCATAAATTTACCGTTCTATTATGCGGAGATGCGCTTATAAACGGACACTGAGATTGCCCGCTTAAGCTGCTTTCGTGAAAGGAAAAATTGCTTGTATTGAAAATGACAGTGTACTGCGCACTCAGATACCGAAAAAGAATGTATCTACTTAACGTAAATACTTGAATACTAAAGATTACGAAAATTGTGCGTTGCCAATATGTAATATTTAATGATTTCTGGCAACACTCCGATTCCGGAGGGCGTGCGTTCTAATCCGGTCCGGGGCATGCACCACCAACTTTTCTGCTGTGTGCATTTTAAGAAATTAAATATCGAGTGTCTCAAACGGTGAAGGAAAACATCGTGAGGAAACCTGCATACCAGAGAATCTTCTTAATTATCTGCGTGTGTGAAGTCTGCCAATTCCAATTACGCCAGCGTGGTGGACTATTGGCCTAACCCCTCTCATTGGAGGAGACTCGAGCTCAGTGAGCCGAATATGGTTTGATAACGACGACTAACGAGTTATAAAAACATGTTTGTATAATAGTCCTACAGGTCACTGTTCCCGAAAGCAAAGACAAGTGATTATAATTTTCATCACCGCGTTCTCCACAAAACTGCATGTTAACGCCGAGTATCTGTGCCCTGCCCCCGTCGCATTAATCACTAAGCCTCGCGCGCGTATTATTTCCACGTCTCGCGGGACGACCGCTACAATGTTGGCTACACTCGTTGATTATGTTTACGTAAAACTAATTATTATTGAGCTAGTTTTAATTAGTTGAGACTTGGTCTTATACCCCTATTCTATTCTATTCTACCCCGCCTATTCGACCCCGCACCGGAAAGCGAAGTGTTGGGCGACCCCCCACTAGGTCGACCGAGGATATCAAGCGGGTTGCAGGGAGCCGCTGGATGCTAGCGGCTCGAGATCGTTGTGCTTGGAGGTCCATGCAAGAGGCCTATGTCCAGCAGTGGACGTCTATCGGCTAATAAGGTAGGTAAGGTAAAGATACTTGGTCGCTAACAAATCTCACAGGTCTCATAAAACGGTTCAGAGTCACATAGCGGACTATGAAGTATCTCTGCGTGGTCGAATCCGCAGAAATGAGGAAATCCGCAGAAGAACCAAAGTCACCGACATAGTCGATGAGTTGCAAAGCGGAAGTGGCAATAGGCGGGGCACATAGTTCGAAGAGCCTATGGACGTTGGGGTCCCAAAGTGCTGGAATGGCGACCCCGCACTAGAAAACGCAGAGTTGGTCGAGCCCGCACCAGGTGGACTGACGATATCAAGCGAGTCGCAGGGATTTGCTGGATGCAGGCCACTCAGGATCGTGACGATTGGAAGTCCATACAAAAGGCCTACGTCTTGCAGTGGACGTCCATCGGCTGGTATGATGATGATGATGATAGTTTTGTTTGTCGTGGCCTGGCGGCTACGAACTATTTTTTTTTTTTTTTATTCTTTATAAGTTAGCCCTTGACTAAAATCTCACCTGATGGTAAGTGATGATGCAGTCTAAGATGGAAGCGGGCTAACTTGTTAGGAGGAGGATGAAAATCCACACCCCTTTCGGTTTCTACAAGGCATCGTACCGGAACGCTAAATCGCTTGGCGGTACGTCTTTGCCGGTAGGGTCGCACGCATACCACTGCGCCACGGAGGCCGTCAAACTAGATGTTAAGAATATTATTAGACGATTGAAGAATAAGAACTCGAAACTTACCTGCAGCAATTTATTAATGATTGCAAAATAGTTAGGTAACATCAAGGTGAAACATATATTTCCGAGAAACGAAATTAAAATTATCCAGTGTAGCAATTCATACTTGCTCTTTGTTATACTTTATTAACTGATTTTTACGACTTTAAACGTTACGCATGAACGTTATTGTTCTAATCCACGTGACCTACCGAAAAAATTTCTTACAATAACAAGATGTCCATTCCTAGACATTCAATGGTATATAACGGCCACAGTAACCGTTTGAAATCATTCCTAGTTTCGCCCTCGTACAATTAACAATAGTATAAATTGTAATTTGTATTTTTTAAAAATTAATAAACCGCTGCAGCAAAGTTTCAAGTTCTTATTCTTTAACCGTCTATTAATCTTCTTAACAACCAGTTCGTTCCCGCCAGGCCACGACAAACAAAGCTGACGACAGTCGGTAGGATAGTTTTCGCGAAGATTCGTCGGTAATTCGTTCTCGCGACAACAACAGCGACATCAAGAAGACTCAGTGAAAGAAATCTCGTAATCCTCGACAAGTGGTAGCAACGGGGAGCATCCGTATACCGTAATATAATCACTTCTTGAAGAGCAAGCTTGACACCGGACCAGGACTCAGAAGCAACATCCACAAGGGGTAACGTACGAGAAGAACAAAAAGGCACGCTAAGAATCGGTAGGAGATTTACTTCCAACTCCTTCCTTAACTAATGTACAACCCAAACTATCCAGCAACAATCTGTGAACAGCAGAAGATTATTTTATTTTGTTTTGTTGAACTTGTTAAATCGTTAATTGATGAACTTAATACACTTTTAAACGAATATAATTATCAATTTTTGATTTGTGAAACTACACTCACGTCAAAAGACCTCGCAGACTATGAACCTGAGATAACTTTTGTGTTCTTTATTTTATATTACGGGTAATATTAATTTTGTGTTCTTTATTTTTAATTTTAGTGTATTACGAATAATGGGATTTTTTTGCTCTTTCTTATTTAAATATATATATGACTAAACGGATAATAAAAGTAGTAATGAAAATAAAAGAAAAATATCTTTGAAAAATGTGAAATAATCCTCAGTGACATGTTTAAATTGATTGCATTTTATGACGGGAATCCCTAAAATACTTGTTCTTGAAAAATGCGACTATTTAATTTCCATCTATAAAGAAAAAAAAAGAGAAGCGGAATATATCTTACAAGTTATAACTAGTAGACTCACAGGAGAAGCAGCTAGCTTAATAGGTGAAAGAGAAGACATAAAAACTTATAACGATTTTTGTACGGAAAACGAAAAACTTTTTGGTGTGAGGTCTCATTTCTGAGTGACAAAAATTTATTATTAAATGTGGTTAAAAAACATGATGAGTCAAATATATCATTTTGTAAGTAACTTCCAGTTTAAAGAAGTAATATTTTTAATAAAATTAATCAACACTCGGATAATGAATCGGATCGGAGATGTAAAATGTTTAGCTGCGATAAAATAGCATTAAATGTTTTCTTATGCAATTTTGAGAAAAAATTAGCGAGCGCAATAAGAGTTCAACATCCCGGAAATTTAGAGGAAGCCTTAAATATTAATTCTCGAAGAGGAAGACTTTCACTTACAAAATAAATTCATTAAAAATATAAAATGACCAAGTAAGCAAAAATAATTACTTAAACACTTAAATTTTGATATGATATAACTTACAATAATGTTTAATTCATGTATGGAGTCATATTATCAAGATTTAAATTATGAGATATTAATCTAGGGTACATAAACTTTGCTTAAGTAATTACGCTTGCTTACTTGATGTTTTTTATATTTCTAAAGGATTTTTTTGTAAGTGAAAGTCTTCCTCTTCGAGGATTAATGTTTAAGCTTCCTCTAAATTTCCGGGATGTTGAATTCTCATTGCACTCGCAAATTTTTCCTCTAAATTGTATAAGAAAATATTTAATGCTATTTTATCGCAGCTAAGCATTTTACATCTCCGATCCGATTCATTATCCGATTGTTGATTAATTTTGCTAAAAATATTACTTCTTTAGATTTTCCTCAGTCAGAAAGTTTCCAAAAATTTCTAAAGGATTTTTTAATGACCGTACAAAAATCGTTAAAAGTTTTTATATCCTCTCTTTCACCTATCAAGCTAGCTGATTCTCCTGTGAGCCTATTAGTTATAATTTGTAAGATATATTCCGCTTGGTCTTTTTACCTTTATAAATGGAAATTAAATAGTTGCATTTTTTCAAGATCAAGTATTTTAGTCTGCGATTCCCGTCATAAAATAGAATCAATTTAATAATGTCACTGGGGATTATTTTCACATTTTTCATAGACATATTTTTTTATTTTCCTTACTACTTTTATAAACCGTTTAATTATACATATTTAAATAAGAAATAACAAAAAATATCCCATTATTTGTAATACACTATAATTAAAAATAAAGAACACAAAATTAATATTACCTGTAATTTAAAATAAAAAACACAAAAGTTATCTCAGGTTCAAAGTCTGCGAAGTCTTTTGACGTATGTGTAGTTTCACATATCTAAAATTGATAATTATATTCGTTTGAAAGTACATTAAGTTTACCAAGTAACGATTTAACAAGTTCAACTAAACAAAATAAAATAATCTTCTGCTGTTCACAGATTCTGGCTGGATGGTTTGGGTTATTCATTAGTTAAGAAAGGAGTTGGAAGAGAATCTCCTACCGATTCTTAGCGTGCCTTTTTGTTGTACTCGTACGTTACCTCTTGTGGATGTTGCTTCTGAGTCCTGGTCCGGAGTCAAGTTTGCTCTTGAAGAAGCGATTATACTACAGTATACGGATGCTCCCCGTTGCTACCACTTGTCGAGGATTACGAGATTTCTTTCGCTGAGTCTTCGTGATGCCGCTGTTTTTGTCGCGAGAACGAATTACCGACGAATCTTCGCGAAAACTATCCTACAGACAGTCGTCAGCTTTGTTTGTCGTGGCCTGGCAGGTAAGGACTGGATGTTAAGAAGATTAATAGACGGTTGAAGAATAACAACTCGAAACTTTGCTGCAGCGGTTTATTAATTTTTCCAAAATACAAATTCCAATTTATACTATTGTTAATTGTACGAGGGCGAAACTAGGAATGATTTTAAACGGATGCTGTGGTCGTTATATACCATTGAATCTCTAAGAGGGGTCATCTTGTTATCGTAGGAAAAATTACCGGTAGGTCACGGGGATTAGAATAATTTAATTATCGCTCATGCGTAACGTTTAAAGTCGTAAAAGTCAGGTAATAAATTATAACAAAGAAGCCTTGTCGAATTGCTACACAAGATAATTTTAATTACGTTTCTCGGAAATATATGTTACACCTTGTGGTTACCTAACTAGCTTGGATTTTTTTTTGTGTAATAATCTCTCCGCCCAGTTATCGTTTAGAATGCTTCACTCTAAATTGTAGACTTTAGTACTTAGGTAGATCCAATTTCGAGAAAGAGTTGAACCGCCGAATCCAACAAGGTTGGGCAGCATTTGGAAAACTTTGCCATATGTTTTCGTCCAAGGTTCCTCAGTACTTGAAGACAAAAGTCTTCGAACAGTGCATATCATTATCAGATCTTGACATGAAAAGAATGGGACCTCCCTGGAATCAAACCCTTCAAAACAAAAAAGAATTTTCAAAATCGATCCATAAATGACGGAATTATCGCTGGACATACATAAAAAAAACATACATACAGCCGAACGTTTGACGGCCTCCGTGGCGCAGTGATATGCGCGGTGGATTTACAAAACGGAGGTCCTGGGTTCGATCCCCGGCTGGGCAGATTGAGATTTTCTTAATTGGTCCAGGTCTGGCTGGTGGGAGGCTTCGGCCGTGGCTAGTTACCACCCTACCGGTAAAGACGTACCTCCAAGCGATTTAGCGTTCCGGTACGATGCCGTGTAGAAACCGAAAGGGGTGTGGATTTTCATCCTGCTCCTAACAAGTTAGCCCGCTTCCATCTAAGACTACATCATCACTTACCATCAGGTGAGATTGTAGTCAAGGGATAACTTGTATAGAATAAAAAAAAAAAAAAACGTAGAACCTCCTCCTTTTTGGAAGTCGGTTAAAAAATTGGCAATCATATTCTTAACAGTAAACGATAGCAAAAGATTCCTGTATTTTTTGCACATTTTTCATACTGGTCAATAATCTAAGCTCATACCACTTCAACCCCTGCCGTCATATCGCATTCAATTCGCTATAAGGCTTAGTGCACACCCGAGTAGATACATTATGTGATAAAATATCAATGCTTAAGACTACTGCTTGACCTTGAACAATAAATTTTGGCCTTTATTTTGACAGGCGTCAATTAAAAATAGAGAAACCCATGATGAGTTAGAGAAACTCATCATGGGTTTCTCTGTTTTTGTTGTTTTTAGTTTTAGCTGTTTTTATTGAAAATCCAATAACTCATTCCAAAACGGAACACATAACTTAGTTTCAAAATCTTTAACGTATCTATAGTGTTAACTTTCACATCGAACGAATAAATCGTTTAAAGAGAAAATTCAGTAAAAAAAACTTGTACACAATATATAGATTTAAACATGGAAATAAAAAATAACGGTATTTTAACGCTTTTTCAAAAGGAGCATTGGATTTACAGAAATATAAAATGTGAACTTAGGGTATAAGTGTATTAATTTTTTCCATAAAGAATCCAAAAAAAATGTTTTTAATGCCCACGATGTGTCTTCAGCCTAACAAAGGTCGTGCTCGAAACACAACGGGCGTTTCCGCTAAATCTATTCCGTTCCCTAATCCAGAAAGGTCGGGCTATTCAATAACCACTTAAGAGTAGCCGCGATTGTACCGGCCCTGATAAGTGCGGGGACACTGCGTGTTCACGTTCAGACGCCCGGACCGAGAGATTGCTTTTTTATCTATACTATTACAAAAATTCAGGAAAACGCGGAACTTTATAAGTATAGGTACCGTACCGTGGGTAGAAACCGTCACAGGTATGAGTAGAATTTAATAGTTTACTAGAATAGCCTACCAAGTAAACCTTGGAAGACGCGGATACGTTTCTATACTCGGCGCCACGAAACAAGTCCTGTAGACGTGGCGGTAACGTTTTAATGACGCTCATTGTCATTCGGTATTGGCGGTTTTATTGTCAATAATTTGTGTAAGGCGTAATAATAATAATGTGTGTGTCAATTTTAGTTCAGGTTTTAGCCGCGGGACTTCTTTCGTGGCACGGCGTCTATCGTAGAATGTGAGGAAACCTGCATACCAGTGAATTTTCTTAATTCTCTGCATGTGTGAAGTCTGCCAATCCGCATTAGGCCAGTGTACTATTGGACTATTGGCCTAACCCCTCTCATTCTGAGAGGAGACTCGAGCTCAGCAGTGAATATGGGTTGATAACGATATGTCTATAAAGATGGAGGCTGGGTTTGTAGCCATGTGGCAGGTCAATTCTCGAAAATGAAAAATTGTGTGGGAATGACATTTGATATCGACAGGTCACGTGATCAAGTTTTCGATCGGTTCTGTCATTCTCATACTTTTTTTTTGGTTTTTGAATCGTTAGCATTTGCAGTATAAAAATTGATGTTCCACATGGCTACAGGCCCTGAGCTTGTTAAAGTAGCCCTAGCCCTAAAATGATGATGATCAGCTGGCCGATTAACTATTTTGGTCTTTAAAATGAACATCAAATTAATTGAGAAATAACATCTACATACTGTATGATATCCACGGTGAATATGCGATATATCATCCGGTGCCTACTGGTGGATTATCCACTAGTAGGCACCGGATGACATTTGTTTCATAGAATCTTAATTTCGTATAATGTCAAATAACAAACGTCAAAGTTAGTGTATTAGACTGCATGTTGATGATGATGATGGTGTACTGCAAATGTGTTATGACACAAATACGCTATTAGCACCTAGCTTACCGCTTTGCACGAGTAAAAATAGTACATGCCCGGGACACAGTGATAAATCCCGCACCGTCCAGGAGATACCGTAAATATTGATGTTCACAACATCCTAAAATGCAACTAAAATTGAAATTTAACAACAACGTAGCCTCGTCGTACTTGAAAATACTCACTTGAGGCTTAGTGATTTATGCGGTGTTGTGTGCGCTGTTTATGACTAAAATTTTACAACTAGCCTGTTCCCGACGTTATGTGGTCGGTGAAAATACTTCCTGAAGCTTTCTAATAAATGCTATGCCACTATATCCGTAAATAATTCAAAGTGAATGTTTAAACGATTTACACATTACACAAAGTACAAATATTGAATGAATGTTGTTGAAAGATCTTGATAAACTATACTACAGCGAGTACTGTTTACCAACAATGAAAAAAATGAGGGTATAAATCACTAGTTACACCTGATAATAATTATAATTAACTTTTTCTTAAATTAATGAAAATAAATTCTATTAATAAGTTTAGAACAATTAGATATGGTCAATATATTTTATATAACATTTTATAAACAAACCATACATAATTAAAAATAAGTGAATGTTTAAGCGATTTACACACCATACACAAAGCACAAATATTGAATGAATGTTGTTGAAAGATCTTGATAAACTATACTACAGCCTTTCTTGATGAGTACTGTTTACCAACAAACAAATTTAAAATGAGGGTATAAAGCACTAGTCATTTTTTTCTTATGATGATGTTCTACTTCTGTGTGTAATCATTTGATTTGTGTGCAATTAAGTTATTCTTCTTCTTTTTCTTATCAGGAAATGGATATTAGTGAAACGAAAGCCATATTTTATTTCACCTTGTAAAATCTTCAACTCCGGACACTTTAAGCAAGAATAAGTAAGTTTGAAGCCTCAATAGCTCCACGAAAAAGGTACCGAACTCAGCTCAACACGCAGAGGTGGCGGGCTCGATCCCCGACCGGTGGACTTTTATCGATAACCTACAGTCTTACTCGACTAATTGGAGGAGAACAGAAATATAGCTCATATTAAAAAAAAACGTCAAATATTCTAAAAAAAAAAACAACTAACTATGAGTACTCACAAAAGCAATAAGCCGTCCATCTCCCACAATGTTGATGTTGAAAGATAAACACAAAACACAAGCACACCCAAAAACGCAATAACAATTTTCAGGTTAGGTAAACAGTAATTGTTCCGGCCCTTATCTACACCATCGCTATCTCGCCGCCCATCTAAATGGCGTTCATTAACTAGAAATCCTTGTAATACGGAAATCACTAACTATAAAGACAATGATCCTAAACAGATTCGAAATAAATCCCAACTGGACCGCAGCCGAACCGAGAAGGGTGCTTAACAAGCGCGATAAAAGGATAGTTTACTAATTAATGATTGAGGTGAATCTAATTTGGGAGCATGGCCTACCATTCAATGTGGGGAGTACATAATAAATTACTTTATAACACATTTGCTCCTAAAGTATCGCTTATTTCACCAATTTCAATATCGTAATGTATCTCATTACGCACATGTGCCGTAATGAATAAAACCTATCATCATCATCATCATCATATCAGCCGATGAACGTCTACTGCAGGACATAGGCCTTTTATAGGGACTTCCAAACATCACGATACTGAGCCACCTGCATCCAGCGAATCTTGCTTGATGTCGTCAGTCCACCAGGTGGGGGGTCGGCCAACACTGCGCTTACTAGTGCGGGGTCGCCATTCCAGCACTTTGGGACCCCAACGTCCATCGGCTCTTCGAACTATGTGCCCCGCCCATTGCCACTTTAGTTCTTCTGCGGATCTCCTCATTTCTGATTCGATCACGCAGAGACACTCCTAACATAGCACTTTCCAACGCCCGCTGTGTGACCCTGAGCCTTCTTATGAGGCCCATAGTTAGCGACCAAGTCTCGGAATCACAGGCAACACGCACTGTTCGAAGACTTTTGTCTTCAGACACTGAGGAATTTCGAATGAAAAGATGTCGCAAAGTTTCCCGAAAGCAGCCCAGCCGAGTTGGATTCGACGGTTCACCTCTTTCTCGAAATTGGGCCTACCTAACTGGATCATATGTCCTAGGTATACGTATTCGTCTACAATTTCGAGTGAATCCTAATATAATTGTATATATTTAATCAATCCGCGAAGTGGCAATGGGCGGGTCCCAAAGTGCTGGAATGGCGACCCCGCACTAGAAAGCGCAGTGTTAGTCGACCCCTGACAGGTGGACTGACGACATCAAGCGAGTCGCAGGATTTCGCTGGTTGCAGGTGACTCAGTATCGTGATGTTTGGAAGTCCGTACAAAAGGCCTATGACCTGCATTGGACGTCCATCGGCTGATATGATATTGATGATGATGATATATTTAATATCTTTAGGATAAAACCTAACCAGTCTAGGTAGTGTAAGGCTCATTTTTTCATTTGCACCAGGGCCCTTGGTTACCTAGCTACGCCTCTGCTTATCGTGGAGCTTTATCAACAACAAGTTGGTGATGGTGGGTCTAAGCTCCATATCTAAGCTTGGCCTTGTAGTAAGCTTTTAAAGAGTCTGATAATGATGAAACTTGTTCGTTTCATTGCATTTATTGTTTCATCATTAATCATATCGGATATGATACATACCTTTATAATCTTTTTTAAATCCAGGATGTCATTAACAACAAAATTCTACAATACCTACCGTTGATAATAATTCTTAAATCAAAGCAGAATAAAATATACGCTTCCATTTTGCGAGTAAAGTTTTAAAAAAACAAAAATGACGGACGCATAAATTCCGAATGCACGCGGGGATGGTGTAAAAATGTTTTTTTTTCTCCTTTTTGAGCCCTAGAGCCGTTCGTCATTACTTTATTGTATTAAATATTAACTCTATTGGAATATTTGATCCAAAACCTTGCGTTTGGTTAATGGAGCGTGCTACAAATATGTTTGGATTATTCTAAAACTCGAGTCTTATAACACAAAAATGTTATATGTATCGAGTTATTCCAAAACCCTTCTACACTAAAAAGTGCAAAATATCATTGCGCCGATGTGTTAACTACTGATCTGTCTGAAGGCGGTGGCAATCGTCAAAGAAGATCAAAACTTAATTTTTCAACAATTCTATAGAACATCCATCCATCGAAGCTTTCACATAAATTGTAACTACGAGTATTTAATTACATTTCATAATTACTGTTTACGTTTAAGGCGTAAAAATGTAACATAAAAAAAACAGACAAACTTGCATTCTATTTTTTTTTTTTTTTTTATAAATTAAGTAGTAAATATCTATCAATTTTTTCAAAACTACTTAAGAGATATTCAAGGTAGAATTAGTTCTACGTATAATTTATAAGACAAAGAAGCTGTCGTCCAAAAATTGGATTATTAAAGAAGAAGAAAAATTAAACTTCATAAACTTTTCCTTATTGTATCTACCGCAAAAGCAAAAAGTTTGCTCGAAAAGGTTCTACAGAATAAACACTTTTTTACTTTGCCCCCACAAACTTGTTATTAAAGTTTATTAATAAAAGAAACTTAAGTGTTGCCGGTAGGTACCATTTCGTCGAAATAACTTTCTTCCTTGTTTACATTACTGACCTGTTTTTAAAATTCTCATTTTTGGATTATTGTGGATTTGTATTACAAATGTAGGTAATAATAACAGACAGACATAAGCCTTTTGGATTCATTTTTAACAAATATTTACGGAAGAAGAAATTCTATGGATTATATAATATAAAAAGTAAGTGATATCCTGGCCTGGCCTTGAAATGGGCTGTTAAATAATCTGTTAACAATGATGATGATTGTTATAGAATATACCCCATATTCGGCTCACTGCTGAGCTCGAATCTCCTCTCAGAATGAGAGGGGTTAGGCCAAATGGTCCACCACGCTGGCCCAATGCGAATTGGCAGACTTCACACACGCAGAGAATTAAGATTATCTGGTGTGCAGGTTTCCTCGCAATGTTTTTCCTTCACCGTTTGAGACACGTAATATTTAATTTCTTAAAATGCACTTAACTAAAAAGTTAAAAGCATGCTCCTGACCGGAAACGAACCTACAACCTCCGGAATTGGAGGCAGAGGTCATCTGGGCTATCACTGAGCTGATAGCCCAGTGAATACGCTTAATCTACTGATATTAGTCAACATGGAAACCCAATCATCAACAGCAAATAGTCCCATAATGAAGCCAACCGCCAAGACGTATGAAGGATCTGAGATTATACAAATTTTATAGCACACAACAACTGCTACGATTAGAAGAAGAATTCACAAAGAAAACACACGAATAATGCATCATCTATAGGTATACAAGGCTTCTACGTTCGGCTGTATGTAAGTTTTTTTTTATGTATGTCCAGCGATATTTCCGTCATTTGTGAACCGATTTTGATTTTTTTTTCTTAGTAGGGTTTACTTCCTGGATGTTCCCATTTTTTTTAAGTCAGGATCTGATGATGGCATCCTGAAGAAATTCGAGGGGAACTTTCGAAAATCGTAGAGACGACTAGTTTGTTTGTTAGTGTTTTCGTAAGGTATTTCAAACCACTACAATTTTTAATCTCATTATATTTGATATTTTTTAAAGTTATTTGAAAGTGGCAGTAATGATGGCCGTTAACCTCGCAGTAAAGGAGTTCATACGACGCCGGTCGCTTCTTAAAGTCGTAAACAAGTTTATAACGACAGCACATTGTACGGTTTTATGTTTAGAGTGTTCATACTTTAATACTCCTTCGTACGTATGAGCAACATTTCGTTTACAGAAGATTATGTTGTAAAAGTGGAGAAATTATGTACCTTTATCCACTCAGTGCTCTAAACTTCAAATTGATGATGATAAGTTTTTTTTACAAAATTCCTAAACGGAGATAAGTAACATATAAATCACCAAAGAACATAACGTCAAAGATCACTTGCTAAGTTAATTATGAAGTTACGATAGTGGTTACTTTAGAAAGTGCCAGGTTTCAAGGGTCCAAATCCTCAATTCTCAAAGTAAAAAAACGTAACGTAACGGTTTTTATATATTTTGGTATAATATAAGTTTGGTTTTCTGTATGTATATATTGTATGGGTTGTGTTTGGAAGACCATGCAAGAGGCCTGAGTCCAGTAGTGAACATCCACCAGCTGTTAGGTAATGATTAAGATGATTATATGAGCCCAAGGATAAATATTCTTTTATTTTCTGTATCTTTTCCCTCTGTAGAGAGCAGTAATGATGTCGACTTGACATAAGACTACTGACTTTAGATAAGTCATCTTAATCACCATTGACAGCCGTTGGACGTCCATTGCTGGACATAGAAGTCTTGCGTGGACTTTCAAACACAGCGGTCTAGACCTGCCAGCATTCATTGGCTCCTTGCAACCTACTTGATGTCCTCGTTTCATCTAGTGGGGCGTCGACCAACACTGCGCTTTTCGGGGTCGCCATTCCAGCTCTTTGGGACCCTAATTTTCTTCGGCTCTTCGAATTATGTGCCCTACGCATTGCCACTTATCTATCTATCTATTATTAAAAATGAGCAAAAATTACAATATCAAGCATAAAACGAAGTTGTGTGCTAAACATCTCGGATTACGTTCCTCTGAAGAGACACCTATCTTTGTCGCTGACCAGCTGACACCTAAAGGAGCACGCCTATTTTATCTTGCGCGGGAGCTAGTAAGAACAAAAGGTTACCGATTTTGCTGGACAGCATATGGTAAAGTCCTCATGAGAAAGAATGAAAATTCTCCAATCATCCCCATAAACAGCGAATCACAAGTAACTCAACTTCTACAGGGATCGTGACTATTTCTGGTGTATACAACTGAACTCAACTGGCAGCAATACTTCAATTTACTCATGTTAAAAATACTAATCTTAACTATAGTTATTTATTATACTAATGCTAATTTTTGTTATCTACTCGCTATAATATACCAACTTAAGACTTTCACACAAACATACATACACACACAATACGTAAAATATCAATTTCTAAGTATATCTATAAAAACTCTCCACCTACATCATACTCATATTTACACCTCTACTTCCGAGTATACTATAACTACATACTATTTATCTTCCCAAAAACTACTTAATATTGCTATCCCATTCACATATTTATTAACATTATTGTATAATGGATAGTACATTGCAATCTCAAACTGATTTAGACAATGCAGATACATCATACTCGGTAAATTGCGATATTTTTGAACTTTCCAAGTATCTGTGTGTAAAAAACAAAGACCTGACAATAATTACGCAAAATATAAGAAGTATATATTCAAACTTTGACGATTTTCAGATTTCCCTAGCTCAGCTAAAATTTGAAGCTGATGTGATATTGTTAACTGAATGTTGGCTCTGGCAAGATAAACCTATTCCCCATTTATTTAATTATACATGTTATAAGACCAAAGTTAATTTAAATCAAAATGATGGGGTTGTTGCCTACGTGAAAAATTCACTACATATAAAAATTAAAGAAGTAAAACTAGTAAATGCATCATGCTTACAACTAACAGTAAACCATAATAACATTATCTTAGCCATTTATCGTTCGCCTGCTAATAAAAATGCAGATACTTTTATTGAATCTTTAAACTTACACCTACAAAAAATAAAATGCTATAAAAATGTAACAATAACTGGCGATATCAACATTAATATTATTCCTAAAAATGAAGAGCTTGCTCAGGATCGAAATAATAGAATAAATTACTTAAATATGGCTGCAACCCATGGTCTTCTTCCAGGACATTTATTTCCAACGAGAGGTGATAATTGTTTGGATCATTTTTTTGTTAAACTAGAAAATTCCAAGCAAAAATCTTTTATTGCAGTTCTTAATACTACAATTACCGACCATTCCATGATACTTCTTAATATATCAAACACTAAGAATGAATTGCCATGTCCTAAAATAAAAACAACTGTGGATTTTAAACAGGCTTTAGACTGTCTTGCTAACAAAAATATTATGCTGCTACTATTTTATGACGACCCGGAAGTAGTTGTTAATTTGTTAATAAATAAAATAAAGGAATCTTTAGACGAAAGCACTAAAAATGTATGTATTCCCAAAAGCAAGCGTATAATAAAACCTTGGATCACTGAAGGAGTCTTGCGTTGCATAAAACATAGGAATAAACTACAAAAAGGGGTTCGTGCTGACCCTACAAATGAAAATTCCAAGTATGTATATAGACGATATCGCAATTACTGTAGCAGTTTGTTAAAAAAATTAAAACGCAATTATGAAAGAGAACAGTTAAAAACTTCAGCTAAAAATTACAAAGCTTTGTGGAAAAATATCAAAAATTTTACTAATTTAGGTAATACAAAAAATAAAAACTCAGATTTACTGAATATAAAGGCAAGCTGTGCCGAATCCGTCAATCATGTTAATTGCTATTTTGCAAATGTTGGGAAAAATCTAGCAGAAAGTGTCCCCAAGAGTCCACACCATACGTCTCTAGTGGCTGCGCCACCTTCTTATTTGCACTTCTCATCTTTTGGCTTATTAGATACGGACTTTCAAGAAGACAGTAACTTAATAATAAATTTAAAGACAGAAAGTGCTTCTGGATGGGATCGTATCCCAACAGAATATCTGAAACTGGCTAATATTTTGGTTACACCAATCCTTGTTCATCTTGCTATGTTCTATGTTTCGGAAAGGGCATTTTTCCTACTGCACTAAAAAAATCTATAGTTACTCCAGTATTTAAAAGTGGTAATACCGATGATATCTGTAATTATAGACCAATTTCAGTATTACCTGCGATATCTAAAATTCTTGAAAAATTAACAAACAATAGACTTATGAAATATTTAGAACAACGTCATATTTTATCTGATTTCCAATATGGCTTCAGACGTGGAAAATCTACCGAAGACGCTGTACTGGCACTCAGTGATGAAATTGTTAACCAGTTGGATAGCAAAAATAAATGCTTAGCAGTATTCTTAGATCTCAAAAAGGCCTTTGATACTGTTTCTATTCCATTGCTCTTAAAGAAACTGGAAGCTATCGGTATTAGAGATGTGCCCCTATCTTTATTCAAAAGCTATTTAACAGAGCGCACTCAAAGAATCAAAATTGAAAACTATTGCAGTAATGATATTAATATTACTTATGGTGTTCCCCAAGGAAGTGTGCTTGGACCTACTTTATTTTTAATATATATTAACGATTTGTGTAACCTCAAGATTGTTAATGCTAAAATTTTCGCCTATGCAGATGACACTGCTGTTGTCTTCACTGGCAACACTTGGGATGATGTTCGCAGACATGCTGAGACTGGTCTAGCTAAAATTTCCATGTGGCTTAACAATAACCTCTTGACCCTTAATGCTGAAAAATCTAATTATATATGTTTTTCTCTTTGTGAGCGGTCACTTCCAGCGCAATTTGGCATAACTATTCACTCTTGTCTGCAGAATAATGAGTTTTGTGACTGCCCAACATTGAAGGAAGTCCAAACTGTTAAGTATCTCGGAGTAATGTTAGACCACAGACTTAATTGGTTTGCGCATATTGAATTAGTATCTTGCAGAATTAGGAAACTCATTTGGATTTTCAAAATCTTAAGACATATAGCTTCTAAGAAGCTTCTAAACACAGTCTATCTAGCTTTGGCTCAATCTATAATAAGTTATTGTATACCAGTCTGGGGTGGAGCGGCAAAGATAAGGTTTCTAGCTGTTGAGAGAGCTCAACGCTCACTTCTAAAGGTTATGCTCTCCAAACCTTATAGATATCCTACAACTAATTTATATGCTGAGTGCGAGTTGCTTTCAGTTAGAAAATTATATATATTGCACACTGTGTTGAGGAAACACAAATCGTTGGCATTTACACCACTCAAACTACGCAAAAGGCGTAAAGATGTTGTAGTGCAAACCACTCGGGCTAGAACCTATTTTGCTAGAAAACAGTTCTGTCTACAATCTGATGTTTTATATAATAAAATAAATAAAAAACTCGGAATATACCCAATAATAAATAAGGAGTGCAAGAAAACAGTTATTAAATATTTATCGTCACTGAATTATGAAGAAGTAGAATCCTTATTAAAACTTATATCCTGAAAACACACACTCACACACACTCACTCACTCACACACACACACACACACACACACACACACACACACACACACACCAACACACACCAAACACACACATGTGAAACAATCTATTATAATAATTTTGTAAAGATTATTTATTTATTATTATTAATATTCATTTAGAATCTGATATTTCTGTACTGTACTGGCTATGGAAGAGCGGAGCCTTCTAATACAGAAGTAGTTTTACTACTCCTAAAAGAAGGTTCCAAACTCGCACTAACTTATGTAAATTTAGAAAGTGAAATAAACGATTTTTATTTTTATTTTATTTTATCAATCAATGAACATCTACTGAAGGACATAGGCCTTTTTTAAGTACTTCCAAACGTCACGATCCTGAGCCGCCTGCACCCAGCAAATCCCTGCGACTTGCTTGATGTCGTCAGTCCACCAGGAGGGTGAAGAGAGGCTGAAGGAGGGTTGATCAAACGTTTTCAAATGCGGGGTCACGTTTCCAGCACTTTGGGACCCAACTATGTCCCCACACATTGCCACTTCAGCTTTGCTACTTATACAGCTATGTTAGTGATTTGGATTTCCTTATTTCTTATTCGATCACGCAGAGATACACCGAGCATAGCTCGTTTAATCGCCCGACGTGTGTCTTTGAACCTTCCTATGTGGCCCATAGTTAGCGACCAAGTCTCGGAACCGTAGGTCATCACTGGCATCACGCACTGTTCGTAGACTTTTGTTTTCAGACACTGAGGAATTTTGAACTAATTTCTTGAAGTTTCCCGGATGCTGTCCTGCTGTTGGGTTCGGCGGTAAGTATAAGGAGGTTTAGATAAGTATAATAACTTAAATACCTACCCAGAAAACCCATATATTTTTCTCCAAGCGCAATTAAATTTGGGCAAGTGTAGTTATAGTGGTACGTGATTACTTATTTCCACGCCAAGTGGACGGCACCCTCGTAAAGATAGCGCAACGAGTGGGCTCTTCTTAATTTATGAACGAATTACAGCGCTGCCAGTTCACGTGCCAAACTATGCGGCCTAAAATACGTGTCTCTACTAAATATGTTATATAACATTATGATCTAACTGTGGTGACCAGACCTTCGTCAACTTATAGTTTACTAGGGAACGCCCCGCGTAGTTCCCGTTCCCGGAAGAATACAGGGATATAATAAGCCTGTGACGCCTACAAATAGCGTGGCTTTATAGTGGTTTATGAATTTTCAAAATCTGTTAGTATGTAGTATATACTAACAGATTTTGAAAATTCATAAGCTTTGTAGCCGTGATAGCCCAGTGGATACGACCTCTGCCTCCGATTCCGGAGGGTGTGGGTTCGAATCCGGTCTGAGGCATGCACCTCTAACTTTGTGTGCATTTTAAGAAATTAAATATTACGTGTCTTTAACGGTGAAGGAAAAACATCGTAAGGAAACCTGCATACCAAAGAACCAATCCGCATTGGGCCATTGGGTGACTATTGACCTAACCCCTCTCATTCTGAGAGGAGACTCGAGCTCAGCAGTGGGCTGGGTTGATCAAATCAATATTAGTATATATAGTAATGTAGCCAAGACTAAGGTAAATATTCTTTAAAATAAACATCAATAAGTGCAAGAAGTGGATAATTTTCATAAATCTTAGTGCATTAGTGGCTTAGTTATCTCTGTAGAACTTTTTTTTTCAAGTCTGTCGCCTTCTAAAGCGAATGTTTATAACTATACAACCTGTCGAATTCAAATCACCAATCTTATAGATCGTGACCGCCGGTTTAACATGCTCTTCAAGACACGGGGACTTAACACCAGGAATGAAAAGAAAATGATAAGCTCCTTTTAAAAAAATACTGGATTTTTCAAAATTGACGGCCTCTGTAGCGAAGTGGATTTACAAGACGGAGGTCCTGGGTTTGATCCCTTCGATCCCTTTCCCTCGAATCCCGAGATTTTCTTAATTGATCGAATTCTGGCTCGTGGGAGGCTTCGGCCGTGGCTAATTACCACCAGCAAAGAATTACTACCAGCAAAGAAGTGACGCCAAGCGATTAAGCGTTCCGGTATGATGTCGTGTAGAAACCAAAAGGGGTGTGGATTTTCATCATCCTTAACAAGTTAGCCTGCTTCCATCTTAGATTGCATCATCACTTTTCATCACGTGAGATTGTTGTCAATGGCTAACTTGTAAAGATTAAAAAAAATATAAGCTACCTATATAGGTAGGTACTTAAAATGAATGAAATTTGAATTTTTGAATTTTGAGCTCTTAAATGTAATAAATGCTCACTATTTAACAGCCCGACCTAGGACCTCTGATAGGCAGTAATAATGTCTAATGCTACAAATAAATCAAATACTATTTGTATGAAATAAAAAAATTTAATTACCAAGAAAATTTTCAAGGGTGCTGACGCATAAAAATTCGCATGTGCATTCTCTTTTATTGCAACATTGAACCAATAAACGTATTTACATTTAGTGGCCATTTCGTTTACCTTATTTAATTACACACTTTCTAGTGGTAACTGCAGACTATCCAATTTGATAACTGCCAATACGGTCGGACCAACTCTGTTGGTGGTCAGATGCATAAATAACATAGGAGACGCCACGCGGTTTTAACTGCGTAGTTCCCGTTCCCATGGTAATATAAAGATACGAGCCTCTGTCCGTCTGGGATAATGTAAGAATCTAACGATAAAGAATTTAATATCGGTCCAGTCCCTGTAACCAAGTGTAAAACTAGAAAAATTGACAGATCTTGATCACGTGACCAGTCTATAGCAAATGTCATTCCCATACATTTTTCTAGATTTCGAAGCGTTTGCGATCGTAGAAAGAGAATCGACGTGCCACTTGGCTACAGGTGCTGTAGTTTTAGAGCATATTCAATGCAAACGAACAAACTTTTCCTCTTTATATACGAGTATATTTTTGTTAACGGCCTTATTTTAGCGTCCCACTCAGGCTTCCCTACTTTTTAGGACATGGTAGTTTAGACCCACCACTTGGTTTTCAGGGTTCAGTAAAGAGAATTACGTGATTTTAATTAAACTACCCAACTGTGGTCGGTAGCGGTACTTATGTCCAACTAAATTCGATAGTCTGTTTAAACTACTCGACGTAATTATTTCACAGATCGGTAACACTGTTTCATGTAGGTTGTATGGTTTTTAATTAACAGTTGTGATGCAATCTCACGGTTGGTAAGCAAATAATATAACGCAGTATTCGTAGACCCAATAAATAAAATCAATTTCATTTATTTCAAGTATGGACTTTTTTTAATATGAGCCCCTTAAAGAGGCAGTAATTTCTCGTTTTTATGATGATCGACCATGTTGTATTCAGTGATCATCTAACATGGTTACTTTAACGAAATTTCATTGAAGACCGGGATTATTACGATATTGAATCACTATATTTACACACACAAATTAAAATGCCCTACATCACTATTATTTGATTAAATAACAATTTAACGCATTGTTATTTATCTACATATCAATATCATACAAATAATACGCTTGGCAATAAACTTACTACAACAATATTATAACACTTATTTACATAAAAAGTTTATTGCTCGCTTCTGGCGCTCCAATGGAGATCAAACATCATAAAACAGACGGGTGTTGCCGTCTCAATAATTCGACAAGCCTTTATTCCTGAATTATTATTCATCGCTTATTTCTTACAAAGAGCAACACAGTTAAACGAATAGGTGAAGAGGCTATGTGTAAAGACCAGCAGGCTAATTCACTATCTTGGACGTATGCTAGTTGACATATTATACTAAATTTAGATTTTATGTAATAGGTAAATGTCATCAGGTGTTTTATAGGAATATCATACAGCATGTAAATGACATTTTGTCAATTGATTTGATGTTTATTTTAATAGGTTGATAATAAAGACCAAAATGGTGAATAGGCCAGCTGGTCCTTGTTTATTTTCCTCTAGAAATCCTCATAGATACCTTCTCACTACGGGGGGAAGAGAAAATTATGTCGGACTTATACTGACTAACCTAGCCATAGCCCAGCCAGCGGCTTCCGCAAAGACAAGCTCATCTCTAAGGTTCCAAGTTCGAAAGCATCTATGAATTCAAGACTTATTTCAGTTGGATGACAAATTACTATGATCCTTTTTTATTGAGTTCATGTTTACAAATAACATACTTCTTGGACTAAAACAGTAGGTACTAAAACAGTTACATTACGTAGAATAAAACAGTTAAGATGAACAAAACGTATGAAAATGATTGGCAAAGATTATCTTTTCAAAGCTCTATAAAGCGCTTCGTCTAAAGCAGACTTTGGCCAGTCGGTGTTAATTAATATTGAATGATTGTTGTTGTAGTGAGTATTGTGGATATAATTTTACAAGTTTTTGCTCACACATACGGCCAATTGCAATGTTGTGCCAAATTGCAAGACCAGCGTATGTCTTCTTTTAGGCGTGTGACTTGAAACAAATGTAGGGAGGGTTACAAACGCTCCCTCCATTCTTTCGGCATCGACATAAAAATATTATATGTTTTAAAAAGTTTTATTTTCACTTTACAATATTAGATATTTTATTGTTTTGTGATAATATGAGTCTTAACTCATTCAGCGTGGCCTGAAAGAGTAAAAACAGACAGCCTAACTTTTGTGTTTATAAGAATTATCATGTTATTAGAAAAACTAAAAACAATTCTATTTTATCCAAATCTGCAATCAGCTTTTAGAAACAGAAATCAGATGTGTATTTCCGTTCTTGGATCAGACTTTTTTCTATTTCGATATAAGAATCATAACAATGTGAATGAAGAATGCAGCCTCAAAAACTCTGCGGTAAAGGGCCGGACTTAACACCGAGAGGGTTGAGAGGAGGGACATGGGTTCGATTCCCGCATACTGCCTATTGTTGTACCCACTTCTAGCACAGTCTACAGCTAGTTTGGAGGAGAACGGGAATACATATAATAGTTATAATCAAAGATATGGGTTTTTTTTAATTATACTCTTTAAGTTGTCTTTGAGCAATTTTCTTGTGTTTAAACACTTATTTAGAATACAGACGTGATAATAACTAATAAGAAAGAAGATATTAATTTGTGAGAAGGCCCTCTGCTACGGGCCTTGGGCATTTGACCTCTACACACAAGTAGATAAGGTCCTATATAAACATAATATAGACCTACGTCTGGTTAGTTGTAAACAACAAACAGCTCCATAATTACAACAACTTAATTTCCAACAAAGTTAAGACTTCGAATTATTGGGGTCTAGTTTCCATAAAATATCGCTCACCCTTTGTAGATTGTCGGCGTTTTATTTAATCTCTCGTTTTTTGTAAATTTAACAATTTAATTCTTTAATAACCATCTATAATAATATATGTATAGGTATGGATGGTATAATATGGTTTAATAATACTTTGTAACTTTTTTTTTATTGTTTACAAGTTAGCCTTAAAAATTTTTAAGAAATTAAATCACGTGTCTCAAACGGTGAAGGAAAACATCGTGAGGAAACCTGCATACAAGAGAATTTTCTTAATTCTCTGCGTGTGTGAAGTTTGCCAATCCGCATTTTGCCAGCGTGGTGGACTATTGGCCTAACCCCTCTCATCCTGAGAGGAGACTCGAGTTCAGTAGTGAGCCGAATATAGGTTTATGACGACAAGTTAGCCCTTGACTACAATCTCATCTGATGGTAAGTGATGATGAAATCTAAGATGGAAGTGGGCTAACTTGTTAGGAGGAGGATGAAAACCCACACCCTTTCGGTTTCTACACGACATTGTACCGGAACACTAAATCGCTTGGCGGTACGTCTTTGGCGGTAGGGTGCCTAGCCTTGGCTAACGGCACTGGTTAACCAGCCACGGCTGAAGCCTCAAACCAGTCAGACCTGGACCAATTAAGAAAATCTGTGGATCGAACCCAGGACAAGACCTCGTGATCCGAGACCACATAGGCTAACTGGACCAACGAGGAATTTAGTATGAGAGAAGTATGAGATGAACTTAAGGTGCCGAAACGTGGACACTGACAGCGAGGCTAGGCCACAAACTCCAAGTTGCTCAACGTGCTATGGAATGAGCTATACTTGGAATCTCTCTGAGGGATAGAATTCGGAACGAAGTGATTCACCAAAGAACGAAAGTAGCCGATATAGCTCTCAGGGCTAGTAGATTGAAATGGCAGTGGGCTGGTCATGTCTGTCGGACGACCGATGGTTGTTGGAGTCGTAAGTTTCTTGAGTGGAGACAGCGTCTCGGTAAGCAGAATGTGGGGCGCCCCCCACTGGGTAGAGCAACGACCTCAGGAAGGTGGCTGGCTTCGATTGGCCAAACATAACGCGAGCTGGCGCTGCTTAAAAGAGGCCTATGTCCAGCAGTAGATGCGCAATAACTTCGGCCTTGATGAGATCTTAACGGTATCTGCCGACCGGTATACGAAAAGGTTGCACAACCAACTTCCCAAAGACTTTTAATGTCATGTGGGAAGAAAAGCCCAACTGATTCTTAAACCAGTCGGTATACAAACAATAATTGATTTATTTTTCTGTTCTCCGTTAAAAACCGAGTAAGTAATCTGGACTCTTTTCGTTAACCAAAGCACGCTAAAGACGTTAACTCTGCGATAACGAAGTTCCCTCAAACTCACAGAATGAGTTTTATTAATATCGGACCAGCCATTCTGAAGTGATACTATGTTGAATTTTATTTTACTTTATTTATTTATACTTTATTGCACAAAACAAAATCAATAACAAAGAAAACAAAAAAAAACATAAAAAACAAGTATGTGTAAAGGCGGTCTTATTGCTTATAGCTATATCTACCAGACAACCTTCGGATAAAGGATTTATTTTATTTATGCATATAGATTAATTTAGTTAAGTTTTCCAAATGCATTGAAAATTTCATTGAAAAAACATTGTAAGACAATTTCACGAACGACTCGAATATTCCACATACAATTTGTATTAATGGATTCCGACGGGGTCGATTTTACCAAATTGCCGAGCAATTTATTGAGATCCACCACGATAAACGATTACCCCATTAATACGGTTATTGCATTTTCATTAGTTGCCTTTCCGAATTAATTAATTAAGCGATATACATTGAGAGGGCCGTAAAGTCGGCAGTGCTCGTTGATGAAATTAATAATCCTAAAAAGAACCTCACTTGTAAAGCCCTTACTACACAAGGCTAGCAGAATTTCCAGTGTTCAGTGACATAATATCGCTCTACACGATAACGTATCTATAAGGAATTAGTAAATAGTAAGTTCCTCAGCAACTTTAAGATTTCAATTTTACTGTGACCAAGAGATCATCATCATCAAGATCATTTTAACCCAATGGATATAAGCCAAGCAAGGACACCTAAACACAATGTTAAGCCGCCTGCATCCCGCGGCTCCCCGTAAACCAGTTGATGTCATCGGTCCTATGATGTTCCGGTCATTTCAGCACCTCGTACCCTAATGTCCATTAGCTCCTCGAACTTTGTACCTCACCCAATGCCACTTTGCGACATGCTGATATTTTTGGTGACTTTGCGAATCTTCTCTATATGCAGAAATATTCTAATCATAGCTCACTCCATCGCTCGCTAAGTGGCTCTGAGGCTTTTTATTAGTCCCATAGATAACGACTAAATCACCGTGTGATTCAAATCAAATTCGATTATATTCAAATAATACTATAACTTCTAATCTTAGCCCCGGTCAATTAGACTGTAAACTTAACCTTTGACGGTGGCTAGTTTAACCACTATAGAAACTCTCCTAGTGTCACTTATCACCATTATTAACCCATTCGGCCCACGAGCACGAGTCTCTTCTCAGAACTTCACACACGTTGAGAATTAAGAAAATTTCCAGGTAAACAGGTTTCTTCAAGATGATTATCCTGATGCACGTGATCCTGATCACCGTCTGATGCACGTGATATGTAGTTTCTTGCACATAACTAAACAGATGAAGGAGCATGCCCCGGACATGCCCTCCGGACCAAAGGCAGAAGTCATATCCACTAGGCTATTAGGGCTATAATACTGCCTGACGGCTGGCCTTGTGTAAGTTAGCCCTAAGATTGGTATCTCTACGCAACGCCTACGAGATAATGCTCGTACCTTCTCACGGCTACGATCATTTATGAATATTTCATATCTGCCAGTACACTGTTAAACGAACAACGTGAAATATCTATATTTTAACATTTAAAATGTAGACATTACGAATTGCGCAGTTTTCTTTAACTTTTTTAAAACAAAATATATCTCCTTTTATTTTTCTTCGTTTGTCATTTGTTTTTTCAAGTTTGTTAATAGATACATATACTTTTGTCTGTTGTAATCAGAGAATAAAGAATGATCTAAAATGAGTCTTTACAAGCAGTGTGGTGAAGCTGGTGAAGCCCATAAAAAACCAAACGTCACGCGTCTCCTTGACATCCGCATACACAAACTTTTTTCATAATTTGTTTTTCAAAATTTAACTATAATTTAGACCATGTGCTGACGTTGGTCAATATCATCTTAATATAGTACCTAAAGAAAATGATCATTCGTTTTCTTAAAAGCCTTTTCCTATTCTCCACGGGTCAACGTTAGCATGACAATATATAAAGCGATACACTGCAAAACGTACTTTTATACTCAGACTAAATAGAAAAGATAGAAGAAAGAAATTTTTTTTATTAAAAAAACCTGTAAGCTCATAATGAATCGTCAAACCAAAGGCTTAATTTTAATATGTATTTTGTAGAATAATAAAAATAAATAATTTATTCCAGTATTGTATTAAGTATAAAGTATACAAATATGTAATTAAAACTGGCGAAATAATTACTAGAACTCGGAAAATTTGTTTCTGCTTTAACGCATTATTAATTACATTTGGAAGGTTAAATCATTACATTTTTACATAATAATAAGCAAGTAGTAGGAATTATTTAAAATTAAGAAAATGTTCTAATGGTGCCATAAACTAAAAATTCATCTGAAAAAAGCTACAACTAATTCAATCTTTTTAGTTTTATAAGACTGTTCACATTTTTTTATAATACAGGCTGACCTGACCTAACTGTAATCACATGATAAGCCTTATGATAAGCTATAATAGGTCAGGCTTGGTTAAAAGATGACTGTTGACTTTAAAATTTGTAGGTAGGGAAAATGGAAGCTCTTATATTCTAGATCTTTCGACATATTTCTTTTAGTCTGTGTCATTGTACAACGGGTACCTATTGTGTAGATACAGCGTGCAGTAAAAGCTTACAACATCACCGTTAAGTATAACATGCGACATAATCTCCAGCTACCAAATGGAATTGTTCTGAAAGCTAAATACAGCTGTGCAATAAAAACCAGTTGGCCGTTTTCATAATTTCATACAGTAACTTCGTTCCGGGACATACAGCGTATTGTATAGCTGTTCTCGTATAACTTTATAGACCGAGAGACGGTTTTACGAGTGTTATTACTAATTATGCATAATAACAATAAAAGAGTAGAAACCGAGTGCTTGGACATTGAATTTTGATACGATTTGAGATGGTGCGCTAAAAGATGTACAAAAAAACCATTATATCTTTGAAATTTCGTCTTTCTAGTTGTCCTAATCTACGTTTAAAATTATACCTATTGATTATTACAAGTAATGTATGCTGATGACTTTAAAGACCTATAAACCCTTTAAGATTTCTTCTTTATAAGTCTTTAAAGACGAATCATCTACCATAGGTTTGTTATAGATGATTATTCGTATTCGTATATTATAGGCTCAAAATTGAGCACGATTCTCATGTCAGGTTGAGGAGGAGTAGTTTAAGAAGAATAATGCATTTTATTTTAACGTTGTTTAATACATTCTCTTAATTAAAAAGTAGTAACTAAAAACTATTTTTGTTAATTATTTAGTAGATTTTTATTATTTTACTATTTTATCATTTTAACAAGCTTCTATGTCAATCGAAAAGGAAGTTTGTTTTTTTTTATTCTCTACAATTTAGCCCTTGACTACAATATCATCTAATGGTAAGTGATGATGCAATCTACGACGGAAGCGGGCTAACTTGTTTGGACTAGGATGAAATTCAAGCTGTTCTTCTTCTTCTAATTCTTCTCAGCAGAACCTGCCTTCCAAACCGGTGGTAGAATCTTATCTACAAATATTCAACTGATGTGTCAAAAGTGCTTGTAAACTGAGCCTACTTGAAATAAATGATTTTTGATTTTGATTTTGATTTGACTCCTTTCAGTTTCTACACGACATCGTACCGATATACTATATTATAGATGATGCCGATATTATAGATGATCCATGTAAGTATCCAAAGGTAGCAAGACGGATGTAGTAAAATCTTTACTATTTTGCGGTGGACTCTGAGACAATTTTTCCGGATTACCTCCGAGCCTCCGAAGCAATGGCAAGCTTTGAGATCACGCTTTAGGATTATGGGTCTCAAATAATGCGCTCTTAACTTTATACGGCGAGAGCCACCTGAGGAGCTTTGAACCAGAACGCGCTAAAATGTTTACAGAAACAGTTTTTTTTTTATTTATTTTTTTACAAGTTAGCCCTTGACTACAATCCCTGATGGTAAGTGATGGTGCAGTCTAAGATGGAAGTGGGCTAACTTGTTAGGAGGAGGATGAAAATCCACACCCCTTTCGGTTTCTACACGGCATCGTACCAGAACGCTAAATCGCTTGGCGGTACGTCTTTGTCGGTAGGGTGCTAACTAGCCACGGCCGAAGCCTCCCACCAGCCAGACCTGGACAATTAAGAAAATCTCAATCTGCCCGGCCGGGGATCGAACCCAGGACCTCTGTTTTGTAAATCCACCGCGCATACCACTGCGCCACGGAGGCCGTCAAAATATTTATAAATATTTTGTATAGTCTGGCAAGTTCGTTGATGACACTCCCATGATATGCGGGCGACGAAGGGAAAGACTGAGCGGGTGTGAAATCGTGCGTGTCGAGAAGCAAACTTAATTAGTGTCAAACACACTAATTAGTAATTTTTGTTCAGTCAGCAATGACTAATAGTGAACACGAAGTCACTTTCTTAAGAATTACTAACAATAGGTGGATGGTAATTTTCATGTATATCTACTTAAAATTAGAGAATAGATCAATTTAGAAAATATTAATTGCCATGACCATAACCATAGCACTACTATCTGCGCCAGGAAGTTCGTTAAAAAATCTGGTATATACTCGTAAGTATGTCTGACTATCGCTATCGTTCTAGAAACTCACATGGGGGCGGATCTAGGGGGCGGACACTATTCATTAAAGGCACTGTCGGAGATATCGCCTGCATACTATGATATGACTAGCGGACGAGCGTATTTCGTGATGAATAAGTGCCGATGGCTTCTTTATAAGTTAGCCCTAAATATTGACAACAAAATTTTCATAAGTTCGTTTTAAATAATTTTAAACTTGGTACCTACTAATTTTTATTTTCATTTAATTATTTTTATTTACCACATAAATTAACATTTAATACGATGAACTGTACCCTTAATGTTTTGCATGAAACATTATAAACTTTTACCACAAAATAGGGAAATATTTAACAGCGTAATAAACTAGCAACATTACGCGGGTGGGAAGTGCGACGAGTGCGGAATGTTGCTACAATTTTTGGACACACTGCGCGCTATATAATGACATCTGAACGTGGCTTCTGAGGTTTCTGAGATGTACTTACTTGGGATGTAACGGAGGTAATTTTTATAGGAACAAAAGGCAGTGACCGAGTTTTCAAATGTGATTCATCGAAGTCGAAATTAATTTACCGTTTGAGACTCGTAATACTTAATTTCTTAAAATGCACATAGCTGAAAGTTCATGAGTTCAGAGGTCATATCCAATGCGCTATCACGGCTCCAGGCTTAATACTCGTATAAATGATTCACATTACCGCCTACTGAAACACGATACCTACACAAACACCAATAGGGTGTGGAACTGCTCGTCGATAAAGAAACACATTTTTAACCGACATCAAAAAAGATGGCTTTCCTAGTCTGCTACCAACTACCGTTACAATTTTCGGCAGAGGTCCAAGAGTCATGGAAGACGTCCTTAGAGAGTTGTTTTGCCTATATAATCTACTTCTGCCTTCGGGCCACCAGGTAATGCTTCTGCGTTCACCCAGAACCCTGTTAATGAGGTCCTGTTAAGAAGTCGGACGACCGCAATTAATACAAACGGAAATAAAAAAACCGGACAAGGGCAAGTTGGACTCGCCCACCGGTTCCGTATCTAGGTTCATTAAAAATAGTTCAGGAATCGAATTTAGCTTTTCCCGAATTTCAACTTCAAACACTTGAGATTTTTTAAGGTTTAAGTTTATTAATTACTTTTGAGATATTTTCTTGTTCTTGTGGTCTATAACGATACATACTACATAGTTTTTGACGGCCTCTATGGCGTAGTGGTATGCGTGGTGGATTTACAAGACGGAGGTCCTAGGTTCGATCCCCGGCCGATTGACGTTTACTGAATTGGTCTAGGTCTGGCTGGTAGGAGGTTTCGGCCGTGGCTAGAAGCCAAAGATGTACCGCCAAGCGATTTAGATTTTTTTGGTTGAATGTCGTGTAGAAACCGAAATGGGTGTGGATTTTCATCCTCCTCCTAACAAGTTAGCCCGCTTCCATCTTAGATTGCATCATCACTTACCGTCAGATGAGATTGCAGTCAAGGGCTAACTTGTAGAGAATAAAAAAAAATACAGGTCAATAGGAAATATCCAATGAACATTGATTCCATTGAGAGTATCGAAATATACGTTTTTTGCTGAATCGGTCGTATCTTTTTTTTACGTAAATTTAAAAGTTTGATTTTTCAAAATTTCAGGGGACCGTAGACCTGAGTGTATTTCAACTTGATACCCCCACGCATCCCCGAATGACAGACAGACAGACGGACAACTAAAGTAAAGGTTCCGTGTTTTCCTGTTAAGGTACGGAACCCTAAAAAGACCTATTTATAAATAACGTTCGTTTCTACTTTCTATGTAAGTACGCGGTGAAAGTAAGCTAGGGTACATTCGCATTTACACTTCCTTAAAAACGAATTTCTTTAGGCATTATGAATATTTTGTTAATTTTAAGCCGTTTGAAACGTATCACGTTTGCCATTTGTTTTTATTTTACATTATTATGAAAATAATATCTTTAATAAAAATTCGAAAACTTAGAATTAAAGATTTCAACGCACGCATACAATACTGTTAAAGTATACATACATTTTAACTGGTGGGAGGCTTCGGCCGTGGCTAGTTACCACCCTACCGACAAAGACGTACCGCCAAGCGATTTAGCGTTCCGGTACGATGCCGTGTAGAAACCGAAAGGAGTGTTTATTTTCATTCTCCTCCTAACAAGTTAGCCCGCTTTAATCTTAGATTGCATCATCACTTACCATCAGATGAGATTGTAGTCAAGGGCTAACTTGTAAAGAATAAAAAAAATATACATGGATAGATGGAATGTTATCAAATTCAATAAAAACTGTCCATATGGCCTATAACAATTTTAATCATTTTGTTAAGTGGGTATACGCCCCCTTAATCTACATATTCGGTTACACAAGCTATTTACTTCAAAACAAAATAGTGGCTAGCAGTCTGCAATTCCTATTAGACGTTCATCATATTATGGACCATGTCCAAATTACATTTTTCCTGTATATTTATAATAATTGTTTTATCAGAACTTTTGCAATGTGAAGTGTATAACAATCGACCCAAAATCAAAACGGTTGATGGTGATCTTATATTTACACCTGGATACGATAGAAGCATTTATTTGAATCCTAACGGACCAAAGTCGAAGATATTCTACGGTGAAATAAATCTTTTAAATATTTACAACAAATCAAATACTGAAGAGTTAAACATATTTAACGATAGAACAACGAGTGATAATGGTCAATTAAGTGATGTTTTTAGAAGAATTCAAAATTTGGAAACATTAACTAATTCATTCCCAAGTAACGTGAATTTAAATATTTCGTATTTAACCCGCAAAATTAATAATCTCGCTAACAGAGTTCGTACGATTCAAACTTTACTTAACACAAAAAATAAAGACGACTGTCAATCCTATCCTTGTGAAAATGGAGGCACTTGCTTAAACTTAGTTAACGGTTATTACTGTTTATGTCCTACAACTTGGAAAGGAGCCAACTGTGATGAAGACGTTAATGAATGCCGTAATTTTGCGGGTACCGACTTGGGATGTCAAAATGGTGCAACATGTATTAACAGACCAGGTTCCTATGAATGCATTTGCAAACCTGGTTGGTATGGCTTAGATTGTACAAGAACAGCCAAGAATTGTTCAGGAGGGGACTTTGAAATGTGTGGCCACGGCATGTGCCTGCCAATTACTAGCGGAGAGGGTATAAAATGCATTTGTAATCAAGGTTGGACAACTGATGGCACCGGCGCTTGTTTACAGGATGTAAATGAGTGCTTGTCTGGTCAAGGATCGCGCTGCTCCGTAAATCCAAGAGTAGAATGCATAAATTTACCTGGTTCTTTTCGATGTGGAGCCTGTCCGAAAGGCTATGAAGGAGACGGTTTTGCTTGTTATGATGTAGACGAATGTCTAACTATTCCAAATGGTGGTTGCAGTATGAGTCCTTTAGTATCGTGTTACAACACTGTTGGTTCTCGCATATGTGGAGCATGTCCACCTGATTATCAAGGCGATGGAATCACATGTATATGGACTGGTTCATGTTCTATAAACCACGGAGGATGTCATCCATCAGCTCAATGTCTTGAAAATCAAGGTATAAGACGAACACCTCAATGTATATGTCCTTATGGAATGCAAGGCGATGGAATCGGGATTCATGGCTGCTACGTATCATCAAGAGGAAATAATACTCAGCAATGTGAAGACAATCCTTGTGGCGATCATGGGCATTGTCATCCGTTAAGACAAGGTTATACGTGTATTTGTTATCCAGGTTACAGTGGCGCTCACTGCACGCACCAGAATAACATGTGTTCGGACAATCCATGTCACAATGGAGGCAGTTGCAGGCTTGATGATAGGTCATCACGAGGGTTCAAATGTGAGTGTACTGCTTTATATTCTGGTGATCTTTGTCAAATTCATATTCAACAATGTGGCGGATTTCTAGACTCGGAAGAGGGTAGCATAATATATCCGTTAACAAATACAACATACGGACATAATTCGCGATGCGCTTGGGTAATTCATACCGCCCCAGATAAAGTTATAAACGTAACGTTTAGTAAATTCAACTTAGAAAATGACACACCGGAGTGTAGATTTGATTTTCTACAAATTCATGACGGTAGAAATTCAGCACGTCAACTAATCGGTAGATTTTGTGGTAGTAATTTTCCAAATGGAGGAAACATCATCTCCAGTCATAATTATTTATATTTTTGGTTCCGATCTGACCATTCAGTTGCCAAAGATGGATTTGCGTTACATTGGAATAGCGTACCCCCTGTGTGTGGTGGGGAAATAGATGCGACAACTCACGGACATATTAGTTCACCCGGCTCACCAAACACATACCCGCCTAATCGGGACTGTTACTGGCACTTAAAAACAACATTTGGTAAAAAAATACAATTGCATTTCTTCGAACTCGATATAGAAAACCATGCTAACTGCAGTTTCGATTATTTAGCAATTTATGATGGAGAACATACAACAGACCCACTCCTTAATAAATATTGTAACACCACACAACCTGCGCCTATACAATCAGCCAGTTCAGAAATTCTTATACACTTCCATTCCGATGCAATGGGTTCTGGTAAAGGTTTCCAAATCGCATTTGCGCCTATAGAGGGCGTGCCCGGGTGTGGTGGGTATTTTACTTCGGATAAAGGGGAAATTGGATCACCATCTTACAATGGCCTTTATCTGAGTAATTTACTTTGTGAGTACAAAATAACTACTCGCCCGGATACAAGAATTCGTATTTCATTCAAGACTTTTAAATTAGAAAATTCATTAACATGTAAATATGATTCTGTGAAAATATATGATGGCCCAACATCGGATTCTCCTCTAGTTGGTAAATTTTGCGGTACAACTCTTCCAAAGACATACACTTCCTCTACCAACAAACTTTTTATTTTGTTCAAAAGTGATCACACAGTAGCCTCCGAGGGGTTTAAAATAGATTTTGAATCCATTTGTTTTCAAACAATAGTGGGCGACAGTGGAATCGTTAAGACTCCAAATTATCCTATGTTTTATCCAAAAAACACTGTTTGTGAATATGTTATTAGTACAGCTCCAGGTAAAGTAATTCAGCTAACATTCCAAGATTTTGATATCGAAGATAGTAGTTATTATAACTGCACTTACGATTATGTCGAAATCAGGGACGGGCATTTTAACAACTCAACTTTATTGGGTAAATATTGTGGTAATTCGGAAGTTGTACCACCTACACAAATATCTACTTATAATTATATGTATATTAAGTTTAATTCAGATATGAGTATAAATGGTAGAGGCTTTTATTCAAACTTCACTACAGTAGACACAGAATGTGGCGGTATTTATAAAGAGAATTCAGGCATTATCAATCACCCCGCGGACAGCAGTGAATATTATTCTAACAATCAAAATTGTACGTGGTTCATAATTGCTCCAGAAGGAATGCACATTAAATTAACATGGAACAGATTCGATCTTGAAAATATGCGGTCATGTGATAGTGATTATGTAGAAATTATTGAAAGTGATGATTACAATGACGATAATATTTTGGGAAAATATTGTGGGAGTACAATGCCCCCAGCCTTAACAACTTCATCTAGTTACCTTAAAGTACGGTTTATATCAGACATAAGTATTCGTGACAGTGGATTTTCGTTATCATATTCATTTTTAGATGAGCATAATCACTGCGATGGCTTATTTGTTAAATCTCATGGATATATATTTTCACCAAATTGGCCTGAAACTTATGAGCCTAACCGAGATTGTACATGGAAAATATCTGTTCCTATTGGTCGTCAAATAGCACTTAACATAACTGACTTTGACCTTGAGCGTCCTCTGCGTGACAAATGTGATTTAGGAGACTACCTGGAAATAAGAGATGGCTCAACTGCAGATTCTTCTTTGATAGGAAAATATTGCGGATCTTTCACATCCAAAAGATTAGTATCAACAGCTAACAGCTTGTATCTCCATTTCCATTCTGATTTTTATTTAAGCGGAAGAGGATTTCAAATTGAATGGGACGGTGCTTTATATGGCTGTGGAGGAACACTCACTAGTGTGTCAGGTTCTATATCATCACCTAATTATCCACAAAACTACCATGAAAATGCAGAATGTTTTTATCGTATAATTACAAGTGCTGGATCAAAAATTCGAATAAGCTTCACGGACTTAGATTTAGAAAAAACAAGAGATTGTAGAGACGATTACGTAGAAATATTCAACGGACGTGATGAACACTCTTCAAGTTACGGCAGACATTGTATCATGTCACCTACACTGAACAATATTGAAACCACTACCAATTACGCTTTTATTAAATTTAGGTCGGACATTTTCATCAGTGGCAAAGGATTTTTACTTAACTATGATACTGTTTGTAATAATAACATTAGTGGAAACTATGGAGTTATTGAAAGTCCTGGTTATCCAGACAAATATCCATTAAACATAAATTGTTTATGGAACATAACTGTTCCTAAAGGTAACAAAATTAATATTACATTTACAAACTTTGATGTCTTTTCAACTTTCCGCCTACATAGATATTCGCCAGTTTACCAGCATCCTTGGAGCAGTAGTCCATATCCTGTTAGGTCATTCTATACGCCATTTCACCGTTACTATCAATATTCACACAGTGGGAATTGTGAAATAGATTATTTACAGACAAAAGAGACATCTGATGTAAACTTTTCTGAAAGGCTATGTGGAAACTCGCTACCCAAACCAATAACTAGTAATACTAATTCCATGCAAATAAAATTTGTTACTGGAGGATATTTTCCAAAGGCCGGTTTTCGTTTAGAATGGTTTAACTTTGGCTGTGGCGGGTATATTACAAAAAAATCAGGCTCTTTATCAATGGACAGGATCTCAACTCCAGGTCAATTAGAATGTGAATGGATTATAGAAACTCCAGGAGGGACAGCAGTGTCTATAAATTTTACGGAATTCTTCCTGGCTGAATCTAAAAATTGTACTACAGATGCGATCGAAATATATAACGGCCAAAGCATTGATTTTCCATTATTAACAAAATTTTGCCTTAAGGGGCAAATTAACGTTGAAGCTAGCTCCAATTTTTTGTTAGTAAAATTAATTAAACAATCGTCATTACGAGATGTATATTTTAAATCTACTTTCACTTCTCATAGGAGCCGCTGTGGCGGTGTAATAGAATCTCCATCAGGTTCAATTCATTCAATTAATTATCCCAAAAACTACGATAATAACATGGATTGCTTATGGTCTATCAGGGTACCGAAAAATCACAGGATTATGTTGAACTTCATTGATGTGGACTTATACTCTAATCCATCATCTTATGACGATGATGATTGTGGTGACTTGATAAAAATTTACGATAGTCCCAATATATTGAGTTCAAATTACACTTGGCTTATATGTCCAAACACAAATACAACTCAAATAATTTCTAATACTTCATCAATAGTAGTACAGTTTAAAACTGATGAATATGGAACGGCCAAAGGGTTTAAAGCTAACTTTAATATGACTTGTGGTGCAATAATTGAGGCAAAAAATGATGGAATTATTAGTAATGATAAATTTTTGACCAGTGCGAACCAAAATTGTACCTGGACCATACTAGCACCCGAACCTAGTAAAAAGGTAATATTAACCATACGGTACATATCATTGCCTAAGAACGCTGAAATTATAACAAATCGAAAATGTCCGTCATCTTACCTTAGAGTTTACGATGGAAACGATGAAATGGCACCTCTCGTTGAAGAGTTCTGTGGTAGAAAAGTGCCGCCCACTATCGTAAGTCATGGGAGTGCCCTGACAGTTCAGTTAGGTTCTTACACTAATAATATAGAGGGCCATTTTTCCGCACACTTTTCTACTTTAATTAACGCATGTGGAGGAGAACTATTGTCAGAAGAAGGAACCATCGCTTCACCGAATTATCCATTGTCATATCCTAATAATGCAAACTGTGAGTGGATTTTAAGCACATCACCTGGAAACAGGGTTTATATTACATTCGATAGCTTTGACGTATATTATTCCGATGGATGTAATGAAGACTACTTAGAAGTAAGAGAAAATAATGGTGGTGGTAAGCTTATAGCTGTTTATTGTGGTCAAGATGTACCATATAATACAACAACAGGAACAAAGCTGTACATTAAATTTCATAGCAATAATAGAAATACTGGTAAAGGGTTTCTTCTTCATTACGGGTTTCTTCACGGCAATGACATTACAGGATTACGGAGTGGTGAAATAACATCTCCTCTTTATCCATTACCGTATTTAGGAATTGGCGAATATAGTTGGAGGATAATTGTGGAAGACTCAAAGACTATTTCTTTAAATATTAATCACTTAGAGATACATAAGACACAGGATACTTGTAATAGCAAGTTATTGATTTATAATGGATACGATGAAGACGCTCCCTTATTAGAAGAACTTTGTGGATTATTAACACAGGAAAGTAAACTGTTACAAACCACTTCTAATGTTGGCTTTATTAAACTTGTTTTAGACGATACGAATATTGGGTCACTTTTCCGTATTGCTTGGGCAGATACCTACTCCAACTTGGGAGTTGAGACTCAGGGACTAATCAAATGCGGAACAAATGACACAAAACTTATTTCTGTTGATAATGACTTTGTAATAACTTCTCCTAATTATCCCGATTCTTATGATTCTGACTTGGATTGTGTTTGGATTCTTAAAGCAGCTCCAAATCACCATATAAAATTGATATTCGATGAAATATCACTTGAAGAGACTCCAAATTGTTTCGCTGACTACATTTCAATTTATTCTTCAACAGACCTTGCTATCTGGACCCCATTATCAGAAAAAATATGTTTATCAGAAAAAGAAAAAGTTCCATTCGATTCAACTATTTATATGAAAATTACATTTCATTCAGATTCGAGCATATCTCGTAAAGGTTTTAAAGCTCGAGCAACCGCTGCATGTGGTGGATTACTACTAGACAAATCTGGAGTAGTAGAGTTTACAAAATCAGATATTATACATTTTACTCAAACTATATACCCTGAGCTACGATGTAACTGGACTATTAAAGTACGTCCTGGGCGTAAAATAAAGATTAATTTCGAATACGTGAACATAACAAATAATGACGTTTGTAATGATTATATTTTGCTAAGAAACGGTGAGACTGTTGAATCGCCATACTTGGGCAATGGAAAATACTGTGGTTATTCTCATGAAAACGTAAGTGGAATAGTTTCATCTAGTAATATCGTGACTCTTACTTTTGTAAGCTCAGAGTTCATAGTTCCTATAACTGATCTAAAACAATTTCCATCCTTTAAGTTACATTACGAAGAAGAAAACATAGAATGTGGAGCTACTTCTACTTTAGATTTCAGCCACAGATGGGAAATTATAACTTCTCCAAATTATCCGTCAGTCCCTATTCCGTATACGGAATGTGTTTGGACATTTCGAGGTCCTCCAGGTGAAATAATTAGAATCGACTTCTTAGACAGATTTGACTTGAAACCAACTGATGATTGTTCTTCTGAATACATTGAAGTAAGAGACGGATCTTCTCGATTTTCACCTCTTAAAGGGCTATTATGCAAAGAGCGACCACGACCTGGCACAATCAAAAGTAGTGATAATAATATATTTATCAAATATAAAACACAAATATCAGAACCTCGAGATGGTTTTAAAGCTAATGTGTCAATTGATATGTGTGGAGGAACTATTGTATCTGAATCAGGTGAACTATCGTCACCTGGTTATCCTCATATGCTTGTACTGCATGCTGGAGTCGTGTGTGAATGGGAAATAATATCGCTTCCAAAACACGTCATACATCTACATTTCACTGATATAGACTTACCAGATAGCAAAATATCGTGTCAAACTAAAGTCACTGTTGAAGAATCAATACCAGGAAATAACTCGGTGGCAGACGCTCAGTTAAAAACTTTTTGTAACGATGACTATGAGGAGTTTACAGAGACAATTGAAACACTGACAAACAAAGTCATCGTGAAACTATATTACGGGGAACCGAGCGAATGGTCACATACATCTGACAGTAGAGGTTTCAAACTGACATTTAATTCATCTAGACCTTCTTGCGGTGGAACAATAACAGCTGACGAGGGTTATTTGACATCACCAGGCTATCCAAAAGAAACATCATTACGGTTTTGCCAGTGGAAAATTATAGTGCCGAACATTAATCGTAGAATACGCTTAGAATTAATAGATTTTGAAGAAAACCAAAATATTAATGCTTATAATGATTTGTCATTTAATTCAAGGATAGATAAAAATGATGAAAGGAATTTGTCACAAACTGTTTTCGAATCAAGTCAAAATAAATTAACGTTTTATGTGTGGTTGTTATCAAAAGGTAAGGATACACAGAAATTTAAAGCCAAGTTTAGTTCGGAGGATCCTGCTTTATGTGGTGGTAACTTACAAGGAACCCAAGGAAACTTAATGTCACCTAATCTGCAGACGGCATACTTTTGTGAATGGCAGTACACAAAAACAGACGGACTTTCAAGTGAGGCTGAAGTGCTTAACACAATATACTTAACTGTCAATGTGTCATCGTTAATTAAAAACAGCTGTCGTTATCTTGATTCCAAGCTTTCTATAAAGTCAGATACAGGGTTAGACGGCATTTTATTTAGTCGAGTTATTTGCTCCAGTAATGAAGTTAATTACAGAATACCGATTTCGACTATGCAACTAACAGCTCTTCAATTTAAAGAAAAGCCCTTTACCTTCTATCTCAATTGGAAGTTGCAGCCATGTGGAGGTGTAATCCGTACAGGACAAGAAGCGGTAAACATAATTAATATACCGAATAGTCATAACGACACCATAGATTGTGCTTGGGTTATCACCGCCCCTGAAGGATTTAGAGTAGAATTCAAGGTAGAAGGTATGTTTAACTTAGACTGTTCAGATGAATTCATTGAAATAAAATCAGGATTAGAGGAATCTACTAGTTTTGGTAAATATTGCAAGAATAATATGCCAGAACGTGCACTTGTATCGTCATTTATGAATCCATACATAGAATATCATTCAGCATCCCAGAACCAAAGAAATATTAAACTTTTAACTAGAGTTGTCACTTATCAATGTGGAGGATATCTCAGACAATATGATAAAGTTATTACTACACCTAACTATCCTAGAGAATATGAAAGTAATCAAGAATGCACGTGGGAAATTGAAGCAGACATAGGCTATAGGATATCTTTTAAATTTGTCGATCGATTTGTAATAGAAGAAAAACCAAATTGCACAAAAGATGCTGTTATAATTTATGACTGGAAAGAAAATAAATATGAAGAAATGGCGAGACTATGCGGTCGCCATCTTCCACCAGCGTATAATTCTACAGCTAACAAAATGAAAGTTATGTTTCGCACTGATGCTGATATTAATTTAGATGGTTTCAAAGCACAATGGGAACCTATATGTGGAGGAACTTTAATAGCAAAAACTGAGGAACAATATTTATATAGTCCTGGGTACACAAACGTTTACTTCCCTCGCCTTGACTGTAATTATAAAATAACAGCACCATCACCAAATAAAATATTGGTAAAATTTTTAGATTTCGAACTTGAAGGAAATTATCCTGCGTGTAAATATGACAATTTGACTTTGACAGAACATACCGATTATAAGCATTTTGTGGGACTTTATTGTGGAAAAGAAATGCCGAAAACAATACAACCTTTCGAAAATGTTGAAATAGTATTCAAGACAGATCGATATACTCAGAAAAAAGGGTTTAAGCTATCTTATTCATTATATTCATGTGGAGGGCAAGTAAAAGAACCTAGACTTATAACTTCTCAGTCACCAGGAACAACAAAAACCTATACTGACAATACGAACTGTACCTGGTTTATTGAAGCTCCAATAAATAAGACAGTGGTAGTTAAATTTTCTTACATAGATTTAGAAAGTTCTTATGAATGCTACAGTGATTATGTAGCCTTATATGAAGGACACGTGATTGACACCAGCAAAAGACTGTCTTTAATTTGCGGGCATATTAATTCCACAACAGTTATAAAAAGCAATGGTAACAAAATGTTGTTACAATTTGTTTCTGATGCAGCTGTAAACTATAAAGGTTTTCAAGCAGAAATATATTTTTCATATTCTTCGTCAGTTGGTTGTGGTGGAGAGATTGATGTAAAATCGACATCTAGTTTTAATTTGCGATCGCCATTAATTGGCGGGAATGTAGTATATGAAAACTACTTAGACTGTCATTGGAAAATAAAAGGGCCCGTCGATCATATCATAAAGGTTAAATTCACATCATTCCATATAGCTTCCTGTGCACACGTTAACCAAACTGCATTAGGTTTTAGCAAATGTGATTGCGATTTAGTTGAATTAAAAGACGGCCCTAATCCTAACAGCTTAGTCATAGGTACTTATTGCGGACATAGTTTTCCACCGGAAATATTCTCTTCAAGTAATTTAATGAGTATAAGGTTTTCAACTGATGGAGAAGCGGTAAGCTCTGGATTTGAAGCAATTTTAACATCTCAACCATCATCTTGTGGTCAATCTGTTTTTACCGTCTCTAGAACAGTTCAACGAGTTCGGTCCCCAGGATATGAGTCGGGATCTATACCACGAGGGCTACATTGTAGTTATGTGTTCGATTCAGAATCTGAACCCTATTCCACTATTCATGTAAGAGTACACAATATGGATTTAGAAGGTGACACAGATAATAACTGCGATAAAGATAGACTAATTATCTCGAGCAAAGCACCGGTACAAAACATGAGCTTAGGTCAAAGCTTTATTTTGAACGAGGCCGATGAATTTTTCAGTCACGCCTATTTTTACGATGCCACTGTGCGATTCCCAACTCATGCCGTATTATGTGGGTCTAAAAAATCACTTGATTTTTATGTCTCCAAAAGTGTGTTGATAAATCTAAAAACTACACCAGAGAATACTATTAAACATCGTGGTGTAGAAATTGAAGTTGTCTATGTAGGGTTTTGCGGTAGAAACTATACTGATTTACAAGGCCGACTACAAACATCTTATAGCTCCAATATAGAGACAGGTACCCTAGATTGCTATACACTAGTCACAGTACCCGAAAATTATACAATTTCAGTTTATTTTATGTCCGTATCCCCTGTTTATTGGAGCGGTGAAAATGTATACTTAGAGATATATGACGGTAATAATACGAAAGCGCCTCTTTTAACAAAAGTATCAACTGAGTATTCAGACTATCTTCAAACATTTTCTACTGGAAATAATATATTGTTACGTAATCGTATGAACGGAGCGGATATGGTCATATATGACTTAAACTATGTCGCAACTGATAAAGGCCAAGGCTGCGGGGGCAAATTGCAAAGCGAAATTGGCCGATTGACAAGTCCACTGTATCCCCGTGTCTATCGAAAAAAGTCTACATGTGAGTGGGAAATCGAGACACCCTCAAATACACGATTGTTTTTAAAATTCACAATGTTCAATTTAGGTACTATTTGTGACCAGAACTATTTAAGATTAGTCGATAAAAGCGGCAGTACAATCGCGACATACTGTTCAGAAACTCCAGCCGATTTCACAAGCGAAGATAATTATGTCAAAATAGTATTTACCACCACCCAAAACAATGGCGGCAATGGCTGGGTCGCTGATTTCTGTGGTATCTTTTAATTCAAGTTCAGCACCATGATATTTTGTTTTACTCATTATATTAATCAAATTACTTAATATTCATCCTATTGTAAATATTTTTAAGTCTAAAGTACAAGCTGCAATGTTTTCGCTATACCTAAAATATTTTATTACGGTATAATGAAATTGTATTGATGATAATCTAGGTTATCTTATTTTACATTTACTTTAATTGTGAACAATAATAATTGCCATATTGTTAGTGCAGGAAATGACTACATAAATGAAGCATATTCTTAAAGCCTCAGAAAAAGCTCCGATTTTAAGGATTTTTTTTAAACATGGTTTTTATGTTATTTGAAATCAGAAACCTTTTGGTGCGGGGCAATATTTATGCTACTTATTTAATAAATAATTAAAAAATATTACAGACTTCAAAAACACATACGTATGTAACGAAACTAATAAGCGGAAGAAAACATTATAATTTTTTCTATCTACTGATCACTTTGAAGGTGGGCCAATGGTACAAATAATGGTTAGACAGTCAATCTTCTTCAAGGTTTATTATTTCAAATAATATCAGAAAGCAAAGTTAACAAAAAAAATCATCAAATCGGAGCTACTTCGAGGGAAAATGCTCTATTTATTGTACATTGTACTAAGTCAGTAATATAGGTACATACCTATAAGATTAGGTTTATATATTTTATTAATTTCGTTTTATTTTTATTAATAAATTGAGTTGCGCAACATCTTTTGTATTTTATTTATGAAACCGTAACTGCTGCATCTGATTAAGCATTGGGTAGCATGCTAGAGATTCATAATCAACCCATATTCGGCTCACTGCTGAGCTCGAGTCTCCTCTCAGAATGAGAGGGGTTAGGCCAATAGTCCACCACGCTGGCCCAATGCGGATTGGCAGACTTCACGCAGAGAATTAAGAAAATTCTGTAGTATGCAGGTTTCCTCACGATGTTTTCCTTCACCGTTTGAAACACGTGATATTTAATTTCTAAAAATGCACATAACTGAAAAGTTGGTGGTGCATGCCCCGACCGGATTCGAACCCACACCCTCCGGAATCGGAGGCAGAGGTCATATAATCACTGGCAACACGTACTGTTTGAAGACTTTTGTCTTCAGGCACTGAAAAGATATCGCGAAGTTTCCTGAATGCAGCCCAACCGAGTGATTCGGCGATTTACAATCAAGAAGAGAATTATTTGAATCTGAAACCTCACTCTGTGTCTAAATGTAGCATATTTAAACATTTATAAACTCGTAAGTATTGCAATACTATATCTCCTAATAACAAACAATGAATTATAACTCTATGCCAATTAACACCAAATGCATTGTTCAATTTATACTATCAACTCATATTTGACTCACTGCTGAGCTCGAGTCTCCTGTCGGAATGAGAGGGCTTAGGCCAAATAGTCCGCCACGCTGGCCCAATGCGGATTAGCAGACTTCACACACGCATTTATTCGCGATGTTTTTCCTTAACCGTTTGAGACACATGATATTTAATTTCTTAAAATGCACACAACTGAAAAGTTTGATGTTGCCCTGGAATATTATATAGAGGTAAAGTTTGTGGTGTTGTAGGGGGTAATTTCTTTACTACTAGAAATCCACGTTATTTTTGAGTGTCATAAGCTATAATATATCCCCGTATTATCACAGATACGGGAACTACGCTGGTGAAACAGCGGAGTTAAGAAATAACATGGGACACATTTAGTACATGTCATCCGAACGACGATTCGCCGATAAACCCAATGAAGGAAGTTTAGTGCAGTAGCTGTGGTTGTAGAGAATAACACAGCACCGGCAGTACGCAAACAATAGTTGTACTAACTTGATGCGGAAATAGCAAGAACCGAAAAGTCCGCAACTAAGTCACAACACAAATAGCTCGGATGTTTACCGCCCGCATTGGCGGCAAACATGTTCATCGGGAGTATAATGAACAAGTATTAAACCGCTTTCTAATAAGTTCTGACATGACAGATGGGCAATGACCAGTGCCGTAAATAGCCTTTTCCGCGCCCTGTGCGAGCTTCTATATCTGCGCTCTATTTAAGAGTGTGCAATATTACATATTGCTGGTTACAAATTGGTGGTTACAAATGGTTCTGGATCTCAGATTCTGGAAAAGTTAGGAGCCTGATATTTGGGTAAATGATATTTCAAAGTTTTAGCTTCGTTATGACTATACAAAATACACAATTTGTAAAACTTTTCTCGTTAGTTTATTTTTTTGAAAAATACATATTTTGCTTTCAATGTCAGGAAAAGCAAACTTATTTTCTTGAATTTTTGTTTTGTATAGAAAATTAGGTATATATCTTGAACATGGCCTTTTTGTTTTTCGTTATGTTGTTTAGTTTACTTGCAATTAGGTAAAAATCACAATAAATCGGTCAATCGCTCCGTATTTTTCACTCACGTAAGTCATAATTCGGCGTCTCGTTTGTGCTTCGAATTTTATCCATATCGTAACGACGCGCTGCGCGCTCTTAACTAGACGCTTTGCCTATCATACCACTCACTGTGTCTCACTCTTTTTGTTCATAGTTGCCCATTCTGATGCTTAATTCTATCTATTCTTGCGCCCCCAAGAGTCCACGCCCTGTGCCTGGGACACCGGTGGCACCGCCCTATTTACGCCACTGGCAATGACGTGCACATATGTTTTACGGCCTCCGTGGCGCATTGCTATGCGCGGTGGATTTACAAGACGGAGGTCCTGGGTTCGATCCCTGGCTGGGTCGATTGAAGTTTTCTTAATTGGTCCAGGTCCACCAGGTCGTTTGGTTAAGCGATTTATCGTTCCGGTACTATGTCATGTAGAAACCGAAAGGGGTGTGGATTTTCATCCTCCTTCTAACAAGTTAGCCCGCTTCCATCTTAGATTGCATCATCATCACAGGTGAGATTGTAGTCAAGGGCTAACTTGTAAAGATTAAAAAAAAACAAGGTTTATAACATGAGTAGGCACTGTAGTGCAAATAGTACAAAAAAGTTCTTCTTCAATTCAGGTTCGAATCCCAGAACTTAAAGCACTAAATTGAGTCCTCAGAGTAGGTAGTTCTTTCTTACTACTATGATGTGCACGCCACTGATGATGAGCGCTGCTTTGAATTTAATATCTTGCTTGTTTTGTTCATAGTTGTTCAGCTACGAACATTGAAATGAATGCTCACCTCCTTTTTTGATGCCGTTTAAAAAGGCAAGCATTACTTTGCGGAGAATAATTTTAAATAGAGCAGAATCACTTGGTTTTAATCTATGATTTACCTAGTTCCGACAGAAATTCCTTGGAATTACTCCGAAACCGGAGAATCACCAGGACAAAAATATAGATACAAAATATCTCAAACACACGTAGAGGATTTTATGTCGAAACTGGGTAACGTTGTCGCTTGTATTCGTCAGTTTTTCGCGGAGAATACCAAAATAAATCAATTATTCCCTATGCAAACGTACTGGTCTGTTTGAAAAACACAGATATTCTACGCCCATTTTTCGTAATCGTCGTTCTTTTTCGGGAAAATTGAGCAACAGATTCGCGTGTACATCACAACTGTAGCCTTATTTGCATAAAACCAGCTTTCCGGCACGAAATACGGCCACTGTAATTTAATATTAAGCCCGGTTATTCGTAACAAAATCCTGGCACCGCCATTTAAAATTGTTAAGCGGTGAGCGGACATCGATACAAATTAATCTTTGATCATGCGGTGCTTTCAGAATACTTTCCGCTGTGAATATCGCGAGATAGGGAACATCAACACGTGATGCAGTGTCGTAGCGTGCCTTGGAAGGGCCCTATATCAAAATTAGTCGAGGGGTCTAAAACCCAAATGAACAGTAAAGATTTCTCACTTAAATTCTCAATAATAAAACAAAAATAGTTGTTTAATATAAACATAACAGTGATTTAACTTATCTAGGATGTTTCAAACTTTTGGGAGCATAAGCGGGAATAAAGAGGCTAGTTTTACTTTTTGTAATTGCTGAAAACTATAAGGCGTCTTTTTTAGGTTATTTTTCGGGAAGCGCAAGATTAAGTGAGAGTGTGTATTATATTTTTCTTATTTTTACTTCCAAACGCTTTCTTATTTTTACTTTCAAGGGGCCCTGTAGTCTGGGAGCCCCGATACGGCTGATACGGCGGTAGCTACGCCCCTGATGTGATGTAAAGCTAGCTAAATCATTAAGTTTAAACTTGGCATTAGTATGTATTTAGGTTCAAAAGAGTTCTGTTATGGATATCTTCGGTAGGTAGCAGGATTCAAGGATCTAGATCCTCAGTTGTCTAGAAAAATAAAACGTATGTATATATTTTTCTCCAGGATATCATAAGGATTCGCTAGAGACCCTTAAAGTTCTTAACTAAAACTTTAATGGTACCTTTCGAAGGGTTGCCGCGAACCTATGTGACTAGCGATTGAGGATATGATTACTTATATTATGCCAAGGAAAATATAAGAAAGAACACGCTTTATTCTTGGATGGCTAGGGGTCAAAGAAGGGTTAAAATCAACTTTGCTACTACCTTCAAAGCCACCACAGTCCAAATTCCATAATTGGCAACAGTACTATTGGATCATAGGCTGACGAACTCTCAACCTTCCTAAAATGAGTTCTTGGATGGTTGGGGATCTAAGAAGGGTTAAAGTCTTCCAAGCCACCACAGTCCAAATTCCATAATAGCTTATATGATTATATCACTCAGATAGCGGAAAGCGAGTGGATGAATTCCGGCAAAGATAGGGAGTTGTGGAAGAAGATGGAGAAGGCCTTTACCCTGTCTGGGGTCTGGGGTAGGTATTTAAAAAGAACATTCTAACTAATATTACTATCATATTAATTTAAGAAAACTTACTAACAAATTACTAACATTTTGAAAATAGAATTGTAAATATGGAATAAATGCCTACTTATTATTATTTAAGTATGAATGTACACGTAGGTATAGTCATACCTATAAGAAATCATCACTTCCCGCAGTAGGTAATTTAATTCATAAAACACAACAGTTACGAGTTGGCGACTAATTGCTTCGCTCATAATATGTCTCCATAGACGCATAATCTCAAATCACATAAGGAATGCCATTCAGTGCCGGCGTGTAATGGCGTCATTCCTCGCATTGATGTTGAATTTACTTTGCCGGCATTCGCTAATGAAATACAGGCGCAATTACGAAGCTAAATAAAGTAAAAGCTTCTTATATACGTTCCGTTAATGTGCCGAATATATTAGACCACGAATATTTTACGGAGATCCGTTAGAAAACTATTTTGAATCTAAATCATACAGTGTCCCACTCAAGCACAATTTTTATCAACATCGGTCCAACCTACTAGTTCCTACATTAGGCATTGATTTTTAAAGAGTGGTTTCACACGGCACCCGATCCGAATCGGTAAAAATGTTAGTAGGTACTTCTCCAAAAGAGCTTGAATGATTTTGATGAAGCTTTGTAATATATATAACTATGTATATACCTAATACCTTTACGTATTCGGTAGGTCTGAGAATATATTCATGGTCGTTAATTAGTAATGTTTGAAAGTCCCTACAAAAGGCCCATGTCGTGCAGTGGACGTCAATGGGTTGATACGATGATGATGATAATACCTACCTACTTATATCGATATAAATCGTTAGTTACTAAAGAACGCACAATTTTATGTCATTACCCAAAGACGTGCACGCACATCTTATCTTAGTCACAGTAGATATATTACAAGCAGTAGTTGGACTTCATACTAAAGGTCGAAACGCGAGCTATACCTACGCAGCTCGTACGTGGGGTGATCGTGGGGTGAAGACCGTTGCGACTGTGCCGCGGTGACGAACGGAGTGTATTGGATTTTTTAATTATGACGACTAGGAAAAAAGTTATTATTTTTATAAAGTTTGATTATTATTTTGTATTCTAAAGGCATAATTTAATAAATATATATATAAATAAATGCTTAAATGATAAAATTGTGTAAATAGGTAAATGACGTGAACATTAATATAATATTATTAAATAATTATTTATTAACTTCTTCATTTAGGTTGTTTTCTTTGATTATTATGTAATACATAGATTTAAATCTTATGACATGTATGTTTTGTATACCTGTATTTTAAGGTAATAAAGAAGTTACGTAAAGAAGTTGTTTGAATTTAACAACATTATTGTGTTGCTCATACTTTAATGTATTTGAATAAAAAAAGTAAAGAGCCAGCTGATATCAATATACCTATCCAGATTTTTTTATTAAACTACTAGCGAACCCGGTCAATCTCAATTTGTTTTTTGTAGTTCCTTCCCTACATGCCAAGTCAGGGTCAATTTTTTATCGTCTATTCTATAGTGTGGGGGTATCGTTATCGGTATTTTTGTACATTACATAAGGGGTTAAAGTGCTAACATAATCTACGGAACCCTACACTGCGCGTGGCCCGACACGCACTTGACCGATTTTTTATTATTTGGTCACCTAGTGTGGTGGTAATAGATAGATGGCATCACCAAAATAAATATATGAAGGTCCTTCAAGATCATTGATTAGTATCAGCCTTATTTAAATCTACCAATCAAAAAACAACACGCATTTTATTGATCACTTCCTATTTTACTACAATTTACAAAGTATTTTATTTGTTTATTTAAAAAAAAGTATATTTACAATCACATAACTAAATGGAAACACAAAGTTGGCAAATGTAATTAAAATGCTGCAGGCGGGCAGCCCTATCACATGTTAAAGTGCCGCGCGGCTGTAGGTATTTATTTCAAAAATATGGCCGAGTTATTATACTGCTTGTAATATATCTACTGTGTCTTAGTACGTAACAAGCGCATGCTATGAGTGGACGTGGACTTAAAAAAAAAATTTAATGTTTTTTTTATTTTAATCCCTTAATTATGCCTTCGTGTTCATTTTGGAAGTGTAAAAACACTAGCCACGACATGAATAAAAAGAAATGTGTTACGAGTGATGACGATCGATGCCTACTCAGGTAATGTTTTACACGAGCAAAACAAGGGTTGTTAAATAATCACTTTCTTATGTAAGTTGCAGTTGACGAAACGTTTACGAAAGAGTTTTGCGTCAACTCTATCGAATTTATAAAGTAGGTACGTGATAGAACACAAGGCGTCTCCGTCTCATTGACAGGCCCCGCATCGTTTACGCTGCTCGATTTAACTTTATTTTATAAGCTCCTCGAATAACAATTGCCTCGCCTAAATATTTGTCTTTCATACGTCTCGAATATTGGATGTTCAAATATGTTGTGCGAATAACAACTAGGTACCTATTTGAGATGGGATTAAATACCCATTTGACTATTTACATAATAGTCGAGACGTATGTTAGGTAGATAGGGGTAGGTATGTTTAATAAAACTAGCGATAGCGAACGCCTGCGACTTTGTCAATCTATAAATAGAAGATTTTAATATTTAGTAAACACAAACAAAGCGGGTTACAGTTTCGGGTTGCAGGGTGCCGCTGGATGCTCGCGGCTCGAGATTGTTTTGCTTGGAGGTCCATGCAAGACGCATATGTCCAGCAGTGGACGTCTATCGGCTGATAAGGAAACACAAACACAACTAAGAAATCAAAAAGCCTAAATACAATAGAAAATATTAATATTACGGTCAAGCACCGGTTAAGGTACATTTTATATTTCCAACCGACGAAAAAACGTTGAGAAGAATTTATATATTTTTTTATATATGAATACGCATAACTTTTTATTAAATGGTACGATTTTGGTAATTGTTTTTTTATAGAAGAGTTTATTTCGAAGTTTGTCCCAAATGAATTTGAAAGAAAAAAATCCAACCCTAATTCCTAGTTCGGATTACTTTATTATTTTAGCCGAGTACGAATGATTTTTGGGCGGTAGATTAAAAAATTATTCGTAGCGGAATCACATCCCAGTTTTTATTACCGCGTTAGATCGTTGAGATCTTGTTGAGATCATACAATTTGACAGAGGGGTAACGAGCGGGGCTGGTCGCTAGATAGTCTGAGCCGGTGTCCTTACACTACACACAACGTAATTGATTCGCAATAAACACGAAAATTTTTACACAATAAATACATCGCTTAGACTATCACACTACTATCACAGAATCTTCGATTACACGAGGACGTGATCGATGTTTTGCTATTCCGTTAGAAGAATCGATTCTTCTGCATTTTTTTATTACAAATTTGACATAATTACGGTAGAAATACTTACAAATGAACCGTAACCTCATCTTTTAGACACAAACCGGTATTTTAAGGGAGCTCTTTACATGACAAAAACGATTACCTACAATGATTACAACAATGAAACATCGATTCTATATAAACAGTTTTTATAAATACGTTAGATCGTGATCTTAGTATACTTAATAGAGTGGTAACGTGTAGCGAGGCACGTCCTAAGTTAATTGGTCTAAGCTATGCAATGACAACCACATTATGACGACAACAAGTGCTACATATTTCTTTAGTCTATAGCGTCAAATTATTATCTGGCGTCAGTGTTTGATTCAAGTATTAGTGTTCTGTGGTTTGGTTTGGCTGTTCTGTTGTGGTTGTTGTGTTTTTTTGGATCTGTGGCTGTGCTATTCTCCTATTTCTGTACAATACAAAACTCGTTGAATTTCTTGGAAAAATCTGAAATAGTTCTTAAACCAAATTATGTAGTTTTCATAATTTTATTTATTATGCATATTCCTACCCGTGCCTTATAAGTTTATGTGCAATAAATACTTTAGACCCATGAGGTGTTCCTTTGGATTCGTTTGTTATCATTATGACGAAGCGCCGAAGAATAGTTCAAGCTGACAAAATAATACAAAATGTTATAAATGTGTTTTGTTTGTTAATGTTTTTGCAACTAAAAGGTATGTTATTATAATTTGAATTTCGAATAATATGTAACTTCATTTATAATTTTTTCATTCATTTATAACTTTACTATTTGTTTACTAGGCTACTACTCTAGCATAAGCAATCCGGTGTTGTTGTATTCAACGGCGACAGATATTCGTGTGGCAAATATATCCAAATTGAGTAAAATCAATGCAATAATCAAAGGATTAGAGCAAGGCTCAGCTGTTGATTTCCTGTGCAAAAGTAATTTAATATGCTGGTCGGACCAGACTGCGGAATTGATACAATGTATGGAGTACAACAACACCCATTCGGGAGAAAAGGTATGTTAATAATATATTTTTTATTAAAGAAGGTCTAAACAAAAGGCCCACCTAAACCACCCATACAAGTTGAGAGAAAAATAAAAAAAAAAAACGAAAAAAATAATGACTGTTTATAATCAGTTTATAATTCCCCTTTGCTGTACCCTATACTACAGCCTTATTCAATGTGTACTGTCTACCAACAAACAAATTAAAAATGAGGGTATAAATCGCTAGTCATTCACACCTAATAATTATTTTATATAATTAACTTATTCATAAATTAATGAAAATAAATTTGATTATTAAGTTTAGAACAATTAGATTTAGTTAATATTTTTTGAAAAACATTTTATAAACAAACAATACATAGTTTAAAGTAAATAAGTTATTAAATAACATGCATTTTTGTACCTTCATTTCTAATTTGTTTATTGGCAAGCATTAGTATAAGCCGCCTACTCATATCCTCCTACTCACATCTGCCTACTCGTACCTAATGATCACTACAACTAAATCTAAGATAAGAGACAGTAATGTTTTATAATGAACCACATGCAATAAATAGATTAGGCACATGAGGCTTAACACTTGTGCCTGAGGATAAACACGGCAGTGTTTCAATTTTATGAGATGGGCTTTTTGCCCTGTGAAATGTACAGTTTACTTATAAATTAAAATCAAAATTCATTTAGATCAATTAGGCTTAGTTTAAAGCACTTTTGAAACATCAGTTTTATAAAAATATTATTAGATAATGGTGATAATAATTGGTCAAAACTTAAAAGATCCTCAAAAATTATAGTAAAACTCAAACTGTATGGCCAGAGATATTAGTTTGTCCCGTTGTGGACAAATTTAAGATGAATTGAATAATGTAGCAATCTTCTTTTGATAATGTAATTACTTATTATTTTATTATGATTATTAGTGATTATGATATTATAGTAGAATTATCAAGATTTTGCCGGGCGGTTAGGGTAGGCCTGGGCCGGTGATGGGCATTCCCTTTAAGATTATTTAAAGACTACTATCATTTCAGATGAAAATAGTGTCAGAAGGAATTATTACTCCTACCGGTATTGCAATAGATTGGTATACAGACAAAATCTATTGGACAGATGGAGAAACTAATAGAATAGAAGTAATTAGTATAGAGCACAAATATAGAAAAGTTCTATTCTGGACTGAGGTGGACCTGGCAAGGGCCATTGCTTTAGTTCCTAAAGAAGGGTAAGTTTTGAAAAAAATTATTAACTAACAACTATTCTACATACTATAAAATAAGTTGTATAGAAGCAGGCATTATTACACTGCAATAGATTTTCAGTTGTGTGCATTTTAAAGAATTAATTATCACATGTCTCAAACTTTGAAGGAATAACATTGTGAGGAAACCTGCATACCAGAGAATTTTCTTAATTCTCTGCTTGTTTGAAGTCTGCCAATCTGCATTGGGCCAGAGTGGTGGACTATTGGCCTAATACCTCTCATTCTGAGGAGATACATACTATAAAATATGCTGTATAGAAGCAGGATTTATTACACTGAAATTAGCAGTGACCAATAAACAATGAAAATATTGCTTTCCTTACGTCCAGTTGGAACTAAAGGGTGTGATATTTTCGATTGAGCAGCTGTTACCTTCTGTTAAAGTTATGAATTAATTGCTATAAAGATGAGAAGGGCAGATGCTGAAATGACCTATCTTCAATGTTTAAAATTGTTGTGTTCTTTCCAGTTTAATGTTTTGGACTGACTGGGGTGAAATACCCAAGATTGAAAGAGCTGGTATGAACGGTGACCCCACAACTCGCAAAATAATAGTGAAAGACAACATATTCTGGCCCAACGGCATCACTGTGGACTACAATAACAATTTAATATATTGGGTCGATGCCAAACTACAGTTTGTAGATATGATAGACTTTAATGGTAATAAACGGAAGAGAATAGTTAAGGATGGTTTGAAATATCCATACGCTTTAACATACTTCAATGAAAAGCTTTACTGGACTGATTGGAAGACTTGGTAAGTTTTTATGGAGCTTACTCACTTTTAAAATTATGTAAATATACAGAATTGGCACTTTAACTTCTTCTTTGAGTGTCTCTCTGACTAGCAATGGTTGGCAGTCAACTTTGTAAACTCCTCTTTATCTTTTGTGAGGCAAAATAAGTTGTAAGGCAATAAGTACTTTCTGATGTTCCTCAAACAAGACTTCTTTAACTACCACAACTTCGTCCGCGTGGAATTCAGATTTTTACAAATCCCGCGGGAATCATGGACTTTTCCAGGATGAAAATTAGCATATGTGGTAATCCAGAGTAAAATCTACTTCTATTACAAATTTCAGCAAAATCACTTCAGTTGCCGCAGTACAAAGGAGATCCTCCATCATCCCTTATTTTATCCACATGGGGGTTGTTCCTATTTAAGCAAACATCTTCATCATAGTAGATCCAATCTTTAATTTCAGTCGAAAATCAAAGAATATTATTACTTTCATCACCTATTTTATCCTCACTTAGAGGTGGAATTTATCAAAATCCTTTCTTAGGAGATGCCTTATGCATGCGAAATGCTTAATGCATGTGAAATCTCAGCCCGATCAGTTTAAAATTGACAAAGTTTCATACAAACTTTTACCCCCCTTTTGGGGGTAGAATTGATCAAAATCCTTTCTTAGCAGATGCCTACGTCATAACATCTGCATGCCAAATTTCAGCCCGATCTGTCTAGTGGTTTGGGCTGTGCGTTGATAGATTACTATGACAGTCAGTCACCTTTGAGTTATATAATATTATGTATTTAGATTCTCGTGTCACAATGATATTTGTAATTAATAAAATTAATTTTTACGCTTTTTTGTTGTTCTGATCCTCTTAAATTTCTTTCCAGGGGAATATATACATGGGACATATCCACAAATGGAGGTATAAAAGAGGTCATCAAGTCAGACCCGGTGCCTGTTGACATTAAAGTGTACGACCGGAGCAGGCAGCTGATGCCCACTGGAGACTATCCTTGTAAAGACAATGAGGGATGTTCACATCTGTGCCTGTTATCACCAACCCCACCAGGTAATTTTTAAGGTTTTAATTAACTCAGAAGTCTTTCCTTTAAGAAAGGGTATATGGATTTAAAAACATCCATGCAGGCAGGACATATTGTTCTTTCCAAATAAATTAAATGTATAGCTTACTGTGCCATGGGAAATAACCAGTAGAGTCATACAGTAAACACAAAAAACGAAAATTTTAAAATGTCATATTTGGGCACTTTGTCACATTTTGTTGGAATCAGTGAGTTAAAAGTGCTTGAAAATGTCCCCTTGAGCGACATTTGGAATAATATAAACTCAAAATTAGCCAAAAGCTGTAAGGGTGGTCTGGATGGACAACTTCTTTTAAACATCTTTATTTGTATGTCTTTTTTCAGGCTATGTTTGCGCGTGTCCGACTGGGGTGAAGTTAAAAGAGGATACCAACACTACCTGCTACAACTCGCCACAGTCTATGCTATTAGTGGCCCAACGGTCCATCATATCCAAGATATCGCTGGATTCACCTGACTTTACCCCTTATACCCTGCCCTTGAAAGACTTGAAGAGGGCCCTCACTGTAGACTTTGATCCGAAAACTGAATACATTTACTGGGCTGACAGTCAGGTAAGATTTCTGTATCATTCTCACATCTTAAAACTAATAACCAAATAAAAGGAAGTTAAACCCCATTTTTATACCTACATAGCTTAATATGACTTAGCATAACAAGATAATATGGATGGGCAACCCAAAGATTATACTTAACATGCTTCTGCATTCAGTAAAGTTACAGTGCTGTGACATTGTTTATTTCCATGGCAACTTGGTGAATGAAATTTTAATTTTGGCACCCTATAAACAAAGTTAAATTCGAATGAGACTTGTTATAGACGAAAAGTTCGTCAATGAGTGTAAAATAGCGGAATCGCACCCCAGGCTTTCTATTGCTATGTCTGCTTCCTTTCTTTACATTTTTTTTTATAAATTTTTCTTAAATAAATTTGTCAATAATGCTGTCTTCCATTTTGTGACGTCACTGTGTTACTTGATGTACTAAAGGAATAAACATCAAACTAATAATTTTGACAAATACTAAACCTTTTGGGTTTTGGGTAAAGTTTAGTCTCAAAAGAGATGTCATGAAACAATAAAATATACCTCTATACCATCTTGGCTATAGCGTTTAGGCTCGTATTTTCAAAAAAATATGTAAAAATTAACATTCTTATGTATTCAGGTCTCAAAAAATATGATTTTTTTTTTAATCTAGTAAAATGATTAAAATGATGGTGAACAATTTAAGACCATTTAAAAAAAAGTGTCAAGTAGTCTATTGGCTATAATACTTACCTATAGTAAAGGGCATAGACTTATCACAGCCTTTATAAAATGAAGTATATCTGACTTCCACAGGCTCTCAGTCTACAATGTTTGTTTTTCAGTCAAAAACCATATCCCGCGCGCGGTTGGACGGCAGCGAACAGTCTGTGGTCATACACAGCAACGGCGTGCCCGACAGTATCGCGATAGACCCCCTCGCGAGGAACATATACTGGACTGACCCCGTCTCGGACACCATCACTGTTGCTAGGCTGGACGGCAGCGCGAGGAAGGTAAGCTTTATCATCACTACAAACTGACAAACCTGACTTTACAAAAGTGCTTGTAAACTAAGCCTGCCTGATGTTTTGAGTGACATAACTTTTCTTAAACAATATTTGCCATTATCTTTTAAATATGATCAATATTCCCTTTCGCTACGAATTTGTCGGAGAGACAATGTTAGGCCTGTATGACAATAGTTCACTGGGTGGGGATCAAACCCATGACCATTCTGGGTTAAGTTAAGTTAAGTAAAAGTATTATCTTTTATAAAAACCATTTTCTCCACAACATTTCATAATAGGGTAGTTGATTCATATCAAGAATACAAAGAATATTAATTTCGTGTAGTTCATGGAATCAGGATCCATCATGGCCGACAGGCGTTTTGGCTCATATTGCCAAAAACATATTTAAAAACTAAAATTTCCATGTAATCACGTCTCAAAAAATATGAAAAAAAATTACATCTAGTAGAACATTATTGAACTATTTAAGATCATTTAAAAAAAGTGTCAACTAGCCTAATAATAATAATAATTTTATGTTCACTAAAGGTCATAATCCACGACGATCTGTACGACCCACGAGCAATAGCTCTCCACCCGACCGCCGGTTGGATGTTCTGGTCTGATTGGAATGAGAAGAAGCCGAAGATCGAGCGAGCCAACTTGGACGGAACTGACCGGATGATGCTGGTCTCTGAAAAACTAACTTGGCCCAATGGGATTGCTCTGGACACTGAAAACAATAAGTTGTACTGGGGAGATGCAAGAACACATAAGATAGAGGTGAGTATTATAAACCAGCCTGTAAATGAACTAATGATTTTAAATTTATTTCGTGCTTGTTCATTATGAATAATTAGTTATTTAAACGGGTACATACCACGATAAAAAGACGAGATTTTTAATGTGGATATTTCGACCCAGTTGCATGGATCGTGGTCACGACGGAACTGAAGTTGCGAGATGAGAAGTGAAGTCAGCTGTTAGGGGCAGAATCTCCCCCCTCTTGGTTTGCACAATTCTACCACCGGTGGTAGAATTGTGCAAACCAATAGGGCGCCGCGATACGCATAATAACAAAAGCGATGTCGTGAGTGTGGTTTGCCTAAACAGCCATAAACGCGAGGTTGTTGAAAAAAGAAAAAGAACGAGAAAGAGGGTAGATCGATTCGATATCGATATCGATAGAGGTTTTGTTTTCGGCCAGAAAACCAATTTCGGTCGGACTCAACTCTTTTCCTCTAACGGTTTTTAAAAATCCGTTTGGGGCAGCACCGGTAAGACGTACAGGGTGTATGTTCCTACCTCCTGTGTCCTTCCTGTTCCTGTGTCCTTTGCAACATATGTTTAGAAGCTCGTACTAACGCAAAATCTGCAATTCTGGCAATACATACATTTAGGACAAACTGATAACCTCCTTTTTTGTAGTTGGTTAAATATGATATTGTTCCAGGTGTGTAACATGGACGGGTCGGAGCGGCGCGAGCTGCACAGTAGCGACATCCTTCACATCTTCGGGCTCACGCTGCTCGGACCGCACTTGTACTGGACGGACATGCAGAGGCGGACCCTGGACAGAATCAACAAAGACACGGGTATGTCAATAGTTAATAGTATAATAATAGTCATTTATTTAAATTAAAATCAAACAATACACCATACATTAAGATGTAGGATGGGTTTTTTAGCCAGTAGGAATGTTCATGAGGTCTTTCCCCCTACAGAAAAGAAAGTATGCACACAAGAAGTTTCACATTCTGCTATCTCTGTAATGTACGAGAGATTTCAGAATAGACCTGCATTATACCTTCACTAGCTAACGCCGCGTGATTTCACCCGCGTGGTTCCCCTTCCCGTAAGCTTACGAGGATAAAATATAGCGTTCCTCGATACATGGGCCATCTAACACTGAAAGAATTTTTCAAATCGGACTAGTAGTTCCTGAGGTTAGCGCGTTCAAGCAAACAAACAAACTAATAAACTCTCTAGCTTCAAGAAGTGTAATCTTACAAGAAAGAAAAAGCAAGTTGAATAAGAAAGATACAAAAAAATAACTCAAAAAAACGATAAATAAAATAAATTCGTCTTTATTACTTAATTATGGTATTGCCACACAGTTTACTTTTTGACAATCTAAAAAATACAATCGATATAATATATTGTTAAAAGTAAATTTAGATTGCTAGTTATGTTTGTCTGTGTATTTTCTTAATATATTTATTTTGTATTGGTTAGGTTTAGAAAGGCAAGCGGTGGTGGAACAGATGGCCAACATGATGGGCGTGAAGGCGTTCCGACTGGGCGAGCCGCTGGGCCACAACCCCTGCGCCGACCACAACGGACAGTGCTCCCATCTGTGCTTCAACCGTCCGCACGACCACGTCTGTAGCTGTCCTCTAGGTAAGTGGCTCTATTTGTCTATGGTTATAAAATAATATTTATTATAAAATATAAGGGAAGCACACCATATAAAAATGTTCTTTGGTGTGAATTTTAGTCTTATAATCATCATTATCAGCCTGTTTTATTAGACCACTGCTGGACCTGACCTCCCGCATTCTGAGACTAATTACATAAAGAATAGTATCGCAAATTCAGGAATATAATTGTCTGTCGTTTTTCGAGGAAAATGAGCTTAGATTAGGTATATATCTTATACTAAACTAAAAGTTGTTGTCTGTTTTTAACACACTTCAAGTGCACAAAAAGGTATTTTTACGAAGCTCTCTAACCCACGAACAAAATTACATCTAAGAAACATTGATTCTATATCTACAATTTTAGTTATTATAATCAGATTCGATCGTTGATCATATACTTACTTTGACAAGAACGTAACGTCCAGCGAGGCAGGTCCATAAGTAATAAGTCCCGCGCTATAGAAGAGAGGCAATTATATTTAAGCTTAGTTTTACCACACCACTGTACTTGGTTGTTAGGTTTAAAGTTAAATATTTTTAATTTTGTGATGGTCACTATCATGTTATTATGTGAGGCACGATGGTGAATACCACCAACTCCCCAACTCTGAGCTCAGAATTTAACAAACATTGGTACATCCTTACATGACGTGAGATCAGACTAAGTAGGTTAGTTACCATGTTAATATTTTCACAAATTGCTAATCTTTCATATTTCCATGTCAGATTGAACATCTGACATGGTAGTGAAATTTTGATATATGTGTATAAAATGTAAATCTTTTAGGCCTGGAACTGGGCAAAGATCGCAAGACGTGCATAGAGCCTGAAGCATTCCTTATATACAGCAGGAAGAATGTGATCGGACGAATCAGTATTGAGAATGAAAATAATGACGCAGTTCTGCCCATCAAAGAGTTGAAGGAAGTCAGGTAAGAAAATAAATGAAACAATTATATTCATTACAGTTGTAATAAATTGATCTTAAACTCGGTAAAAACTAAGAAACTTCTATTCTAACGGAGATCGGCGTAAAAAGAACAGGGCCTTAGCCAAGTGGCATGTCGATTATACAAACTTCAATAGTCTTCTTCAATAATTAGAAAATGTATGGTAATGACATTCATTATCGACAGGTCACGTGGTGCAAGTTGACGATCGGATCTGTCAATCCCATACATTTTTTTAGTTTTCGAAGCGTTAGCGTTTGTAGAATCGACATGCCACTTGACTAAGGCCCCACTACTTTTTTTTTTTTTTTATACTTAAACAATACACATCACTATCTAGCCCCAAAGTAAGCATACAGAGTAGCTTGTGTTATGGGTGCTAAGATAGTTGATATTATAATATTAATATACAATTATATACCACATATATAATGTATAAATATACACAGGCACTGGAAAACACCCATGCTCATCACACAAATATTTTCCAGTTGTGGGAATCGAACCCACGGCCGTGGATGCAGAAAGCAGGGTCACTACCCACTGCGCCACGCGGCCTTCAAATTGTAAATTGTGTAAATTGAATTGTTGCAAGTTTACTTAAAACTAAACAAAGAAATAAAAAGAAACATTTTTACTAAGTCCAAGATACCTTGTATAATTAAGTAGACATTAGGTGCTGGTTGTGAAAAAGATACAAATCCTGCCTTAGTGCTAAAAAATTCTCAGTAAAATATCTTTAATGAGACTTTCTGTCTATTTGTTATTGCAGTGCTCTAGCAGTCCACGTGTCTGGCTCGAAAATCTATTGGTCTGACAGCAAAACTAAAACTATAAACAGATGCTCCATAAATGGATCAAATATGGAGAAAATTCTGGAATGGATGGGCTTGGTCGAAGGTATATTAAAATTTCAATTTATGCTTTCAGCGAATTACATAACTTTTGTATTCACCATGTATTATTGCGGTAAAAATAGTAGTGTCAAGCTATCCATAATCCATCCCAGTTATTATCATAACCATCTGATAAGAGTCTCAGTTATTATCATGAACATCTGATAGGAGTTCCAGTTACTATCATGAACATCTGACAGAAGACCCAGTCAGTTATTATCATGAACATCTGATAGGTGTCCTAGTTATTATCATGAACATCTGATAGTAGTCCCAGTTATTATCATGAACATCTGGTAGAAGTCCCAGTTATTATCATGAACATCTGGTAGGAGTCCCAATTATTATCATGAACATCTGATAGGAGTTCCAGTTATTATCATGAACATCTGATAGGAATCCCAGTTATTATCATGAACATCTGAATAGAAATCATTGCTGAGGTAAACATTATCTTCTAAGCCCGTGAATCTGTATTAAAGACACAAACTCCAGACCATTAAGGGTACAATTATTCCCAGCTTCTCAAGTTAATTTCACAAAGTTGATGTTTAATTTTTTTACATATTGTATTTATAACATTTTTGCTATAGGTTTAGCAATAGACTGGTCTGCTCAGAACATTTACTGGACAGACACGAGCTCGCAACGGATAGAGGTGGCTCGGCTGGACGGGTCTAGTAGACGCACGTTGATATGGCAGGGTCTGAAGAAACCTAAGAGCATAGTCTTGGACCCTAAGAAAGGGTAGGTATTTTTTAATATTTTTATTACCATGGGTTCTAAATGTGGGCTTTGATAGGGCCTTCTAGACGTCTCAATTTATTTTAGGGAGGCATTAAAAATCCCTGATAAAAATAGAGGACAAATTTAAAGAAACTGTAATAATAATTTCTAACAAACTAAGATTGAATATATATACTATAATAAGACACTAGAGACCGAGTGTTTGCGCATTGAAGAATTTAGTTAAACATTGAAATAGGACGGTAAAAAAATCTATATATATAAAAATAACTAAAACTCGAGAACGGCTAAACGGGTTTATCTTATCTTGGTCTTGAAATGTTCGTGGAGGTATAGGGAAGGAATTGAAAGTGAGAAAAATTAGAATAATTGCCGGGGATACCATAAAAACAACCCTTTTAGATTTCCCATACAAATGTTAAAGAGTCGAGGGGTAGGGGTTGGGTAGGGTAGGGGTAGAGTAGTGTAGAATAAGGATTGGGAAGAAGTGCACGTCAGTCAAAGCGAAGCTTGAACGGGTCAGCTAGTAGTAAATAAAAAAAACTAATACATATTTCAAAGTTTTGTCTGCTCATTCGAATAAATTTCTTCCTCGCGTTTGTAGTGAATCTTACTTCTGGCTAGATATACTCTTTCGTTTTATATAGGTCTCAGAAAGCGACATAATTTTTGAAATATAAAAGTGTCAAATAATAGAAGCCTACTTGCTTATAATAGAATAGACTTCTGTCAAGTCTGTAATTTCGAAATATTAAAAAAAATATTTAATTTCAGCTATATGTATTGGTCGGAACTCGGTCCAAAGAGCATCAAACGTGCGACCATGGACGGGGCCTCCCCGACGGTAGTATTTGAACAAGTAGGCCGCGTGCACGCCCTGGCCATAGACTACGATACGCGCACGATGTACTGGGCAGCACTAGACCCGCCCGTCATAGAGTTCGCGTACCTGAACGGCACGGGACGGAAGGTGCTGGCCGATAACATACCGATGCCGTTTGCTCTCGCCTTGTATGCGGACCGCGTGTTTTGGGGCGATTGGAACACTGGTAAGTACTATTTTATTTTAGGTGTTGGTGCTGCCATTGGCTGCCAATGGCATATTAACAGAAACTCGTAGGACTTACGACGAAAGATATGTACCTACATTCAACATTATTCATAGTTTAATGTGACTGGGCATTGTGTTGTAACTGTGTTATTAATGTTGAAGAAAGGTAATGCTGTAAAGGTATCAAATCAATTCACTTCTTACAACTAATATAATTTTGATAGAAAATAGTTCAATTAAGTACGCGTCACACGGCTGTTATTCAAATACAGTTAGGGTCACGCAACACATTTTTAAAATTATAATTTTGAAATTTAGTTTGAAATATTTTTTTATTAAATAAATTATTTTAAACACAGAATTCTGTTTAAAAGATCAAAATATACTGGATATACTTTTCGGGATGTTATACCATTTACCTAACACATTGTATATAATATATCACTCTCTATTTTGGTTCGATGAGACGATAGAGACAGCAACATTTTATATCCCGCAGCCATTATATTGTGTTTTTCTATCTTAATATAAAGTACCAACGTGATACTTCATTATTATTTTCATTTAAGTGAGTTCATAATATAAAGTTAGTATATGATTTTAAATGTCACATTGGTCTAAAAATGTCGAGCGATTGCTCGATATAGTTTTTTTATCTATTTCCGTAGGCCTCATAGAAGTGTCGAAGAAAGCCGATGGTACGAACCGCAAAACAATCCACAACCAGTTAGACTACATCTCAGACCTGAAAGTGTACCACAGGGGACGAGACACACTGTCCAACCAGTGCGGCGTGGATAACGGGGGCTGTTCACACTTGTGCCTGCCCTTGCCTAACAACGACTACCGGTGCGCTTGTCCCACACACTACCGCCTCAATAAAGACAATATCTCTTGTTCAGGTATATATTTATTTTATTTACAATCTTCTATACTAACATTATAAAGAGGAAAGGTTTGATTTTTTGTTTGCATTGAATAGGCTCCTAAATTACTTTCACTTTTCACCAATTTGAAAACTTCTTTCACTGTAGGGAAGCTACACTATCCCAGGTGCTAAAGGCTATATTATATTTTATCACTACGGGACGGGAACTACGCGGATGAAACCGCGTGGCGTCTGCTAGTCTATATATATAAAAATGAATTGCTGTTCGTTAGTCTCGCTAAAACTCGAGAACGGCTTCACGGATTTATCTTATATTGGTCTTGAAATGTTCGTGGAGGTATAGGGAAGGTTGAAAATGTAAGAAAAAATCAAATAATTTCCGGGAAAACCCTAAAAACTGCCCTTTTCTATTTCCCATACAAACGTTTAAGAGTCAAGCGGTAGGGGTAGGGTAGGGTAGAGGTAGGGTAGGGGTAGAGGTATAGAAGGGTAGAGTAGGGATAGAGAATAAGTGCACTTATATCAAAACGAAACTTGACCGGGTCCGCTAGTATATAATAAAAATTTAAGGTTACTCACCACGAAATATCAAAAACCTCTTAACCTAAAAAGTTGAAATTTAGTTGGGAGGTAGTTTATACTTAGTAGATGTCCGCTAAGAACGGATATTCTGAGAGGGCCGGTATATGGAATAATTGTGTACTATTTAGGCTACTTCGAATTCATCACTGGAATTATTTTTATATTTTGATGTCAATCATCTTCATTGCTAACTTAGATTAAGAAAGAGGAGAAATCTCATAATCTACATTAACCTCTCTGTCTATTACATACACATTAATTTTTTTTTCATTCAGAACCAGAGGAATACCTGTTTTTCGCCCAAAAAAACGCTGTCGGTCGTATAATGTCAGCCAACGGCGAGTGTAACGATGCGTTCATTCCTCTGACGGGCTTGAAGAGCGTTCGCGCCATTGAATACGATCCGGTTAACAAGTAAGTTTGCACAAGTTGGATCTGTCATTCCCATACATTATGTCAGATTTCAAAGCGTTAGCGTTTGTAGAAAGAGAATCGACGTGCATCATGTTACAGTCTCTGGCGTAAATAATACAAATGGAGAATAAAAAAGCAAAAGCTCCTCCTGGAGGTCATTAATATAATCCCATCTAAAGTTATGAGAGAGAAAGGACTCGATCTATTTTTTTTTTATAATATTATTTTTTTTAAATTGCCATATCTTTTAAATATGACCAATATTTCCATTCCCCTCCAACTAGTCAAGAAAGACTGTGGTAGGAGTGGGTACGACAGTAGACCAACGGGGCGGGGATCGAACCACCAACCCTCGGTGATGAGCCCAACCGCTCTTACCGTTGAGCTACTGAGTCTATAAATCGGTCGTTGTGGTAGATTATCATAGATGCTTTAATATGTATAACTTTATTGTTTCAGGCATCTGTATTGGATGGATGACGAGTCCCACGCCATACGTCGGGTACCCATCTCGCACTCGACCACTTCCGCCGTCACCAATGCCGTGACCATAGTCACTGACCTCTCCCGACCCTTCCACATGGTGCTGGATATACTGGGCCGAGCCCTCTACTGGACCTGCTTGGACACAGACTCTATTAACGCCACATCAATAGACAATAACTCTTCAATCGGTGTCATACTGCGTGGGGAGAAAATGATGCCTCGGCATTTGGCTTTTCACCAAACTAAAAGGTATTTCGTAATATTAGGACTTTTTAGTATATTTACTTTAGTCAACATAGTCGCTTGTCGAAAACAAAGATTAACAACAAAGTAATATGAAACCTATTTCTGAGCGCTAGGGTCTGAGTTTGCTTGCAGCTGCGATCAATGTTCATTTTTCTGTGGACTTAGGGAGTAGGGTGGCATACGTTTCGTATGTTACAAGTGCGCGAGTACATTTTCTTTCTCTCTACCTTTCTTCGGGGGACCGTTCACCCGCTGAGTGTCGTAAACTATGCGTTTGAGAATTCGACACTAGCGGGTGAACGATCCCCTGGGGGTTCCCCCGCAACGTCTATGAACTTCGCTGTTAGATGGAGCTAAAGGCTTAAGCTAAAGTTTTAATTCATTCATATGGTCTAAGGCAAACTCGTATTATTATATGTAATTAAATTTAAAGGATTCTTATATGGAGTGACGCGGGCATCGGCGCCATATTGCGTGCGAACGTGGACGGCACCGCGCGCGTGGAGCTCGCGCGCGCCAACAACGTGACAGCGCTGGCGGTGGAGCAGACCAGCGGCACGGTGTACTGGGCGGTGGCGCGCCAAATACACGCGTTGGACCTCGACTCGTCCAACAGGTACCGACGTCAGATCATGTGATCACTGTGCGCGCTAACAACGTGACGGCGCTGGCGGTGGACCTTGACTCGTCCAACAGTTAGAGTGCCTAGTGGGAGGTTTCAATGTTACATACTCTGACCATCGCGTTAACGTAAACGCCAATTTCTAAGGAATTAAAACAGTTGTGCAGGAGTGCTACTAGATGGCGCTGTTTCAATTCCTTAGAAATTCGCGCTTACGTTTACGCGGTCGTGACAGTATGAAAAAATTTAAAAGTCCCACTAGGCACTCGGATCATGCGACAAAACTCCTGGCTAAACTATTATTAACCTATCGTTAATAATGTGGTTTGTTAATGACTTTGTGGATGAATGGCAGCGTTGATTAATAAAAAGTAACTTCGATTTTTGTAGCAGTTGTAATAATTTGTTTACATTTTTCGGTAAGTAAAGGCAGACATCTTGGTGAAAAAATTTGACAATGAATTACGACGCGTGCACCAAAGTGACAAGACAGATTAATACTTCACAACTTCACAGACCCATAATACATGTAATGTCAGTTAGACGGAGAATTTTGAATGACACCAACAGAGCGCGAGCGCGAACATGGTTAATAATAATTTGGCCAGGAGACTTTTAGGCAACCTACTATAGTATGCGCATTATCATCTGAGTCGTCCGGTCATAAAAGTCAAAAAAGATAGGAATGTGCAGCGCGCCTACCTGCGCACCCTAATTATCGATAAACGGCTACCTGCGCACGTGCTAATGATGAGTCAATAATGATTTGGACGATTCTGATTGGTCGGTTTCTAATGTAATTGCATTGCGTATTTTTTTTGCTATAAATGTGTTTACTGCAATTAAATAAATACATTCATGTGTTACTCGTTGCGCACTATGGATACTAATATATAATAAATTTGGCAGAAGACGAAGATTCTGATGATGAAGACTCAGATGAAGATTAATTTTATTTAGTTAATAATTATATAATATGAAATATGTATTATATTAAATCAAATATTGTTAATTTTTTTAATTTTGTGAACAAGATACGATAATAAACTTTACTTATCGATAATATGTCTTTCATTGTTACACCCTTCACTAGACGGCTCCATAAGACCCATAAGTGCAAGCGAGATAGATATAGAGAAATGATTTATGGCCCTAAGACTCAGTTGTTAATGCTATTAGTATAGCAATGTATTTTTTAACTCAATTTGTTATAGAACACTTCATCCATTAAACCGATGGGTGAAGGTCGTTTCTAATACGGATGTTAGAGTGTAGTGTTGTGCGCAGGCGCGTGGTGTGGCAGGGCGGCGGCGTGGGCGCGCTGGGCGCGTACGGCGGCGCGCTGTACCTGTGCGGCGCCGAGCGCGCGCCCATGCGCCTGCCGCTGCACCGCCGCGAGGTGCCCGCCGCTCCGCTGCCGCACCTCGCGCGCCTCGTCGCCGCCGTACCGCAGCACAGGGTGAGCACACAAACAACTACATTATTCAGATCAATGTGAAATTGACTTATTAAAGTACTAGCGAGCATCTGAAGCGACCGAGTAAACAGACAAAGGTTTAAAAAATTGATTTCTTATAAAAGTATAGCTCGTAAATTAACTTATTGAAATACTAGCGAGCACCTGAAGCGACCGAGTAGACAGACAAAGGTTTAAAAAATTGATTTCTTAAAAAAGTATAGTGTGACATACTCGAGTTGAAATTAATAAAAATTTAACTAATAAACTCGCTCTGTGACAACACAACATTTACTGTCATTATAAAGCAATTAATCATTTGTTATTGATATTTTTATCAGATTATTATTAGTATCATAGTGGAAATTCGAATAATTATAAGACAAATAACAATATATACAATTGTTTAAGTATATAAATTTAATAGCGTAAAAATAATAAGCGTACGTGATATTGTAGAAGTTTCGATATTAATTGTGACTTGTGTGTAGGTGGCGCGCGAGCATCCGTGCTTCGGCGGGCGAGCGTGCGGCGGCGCGCCGGGCGCGTGCGGCGCGGACGGCGTGTGCGGCTGCGGGCTGCGGTGCGGCGCGCGGCGCGCGTGCGGCGACAACCAGTTCCAGTGCGCGCCGCCCGCGCCCGCCGCTGGCGACGCGACTGTCGCCGTCTCCGCCTCGCCGCCCGAGGCGCGCTGCATACCTGCGGAGTGGAAGTGAGTTGTCGCTTGATTACTCTCGTGACGTCATCAAAGGGGGCAATATTGTCATCAATTATCAACAGCCGCTTCCTACTACCTTCTTGATGTCGTCGGGCTATCTAGCTAGTACTGCTGGTACGCGGTCTCCACTCCAGAACACGTCTGCCCCAGCGGCCATCTGTTCTACAACAGATGACCCGCCTACTGCCATTTCAGTTTGCTAATCCTTTGAGCTACATCGATTATTTTTGTTCTACTATGAATATTCTCGTTCAGGATTTTATCCTTCAGAGAGTCTCCTAACATAGCCCTCTCCATAGCTCGCTGAGCGACTTTAAATTTGTGGATAAGGCCAATCGTCAATGTCCACGTTTCCGCTCCATACGTCATCACAGGCAAGACACATGGATGAAATCATGCTCAATGAGCACGTCATCACGATGCCCATAATTGTCGATAATACAAGCATCAAATTTGTTTAGGAATACAACTATCTCGGTCAAATGATACAACTCGTTAAGAATAACTTCGACAAGGAGGCTGATAGAAAAATTCAGCTTGGTTGGGCAGCGTTTGGAAAATTTCGTCGGGTATTCAAATCGTCAATAAGAGTAAGAAGACTGAAGACAAGAGATTTAACCTTTAATGAGAGTGTCTTGCCTGGGCAATATTGACACAGTTTTATGTCACACTGTGTATATTCTGTGACAGGTGCGACGGGCAGCGCGATTGCCCGGACGGGTCGGACGAGGCGCGCTGCGACGCGTGCGCCGGGCTGCGCTGCGCGGACGGCTCGTGCGCCGCGGCGCTGGGCGGCTGCAACACCGGCACGTACTGCGCGCACGCGCCGCTGCCGGACGCCTTCAGGTGACGACACTGACACGTGCGACAGACGTGTCGCTCGACGCGTGTGTCGCGCGAGTGAGAGCGGGGGCACACGATGCGTTGCTTTGCAGCGCCGTAACAGCGTTGGACAGTCTGTAAATCCTTGTGAATTCGTGACGCATGAAAACTGAGCGGTGCCGCTCCAACGTCGCAACGCATTCACCCCTCCCCGACTCGTCTCGCTGGTTGCAAGTTGCCGCCGCAACTCATCGTGTGCTTCCGCTCTGTGTCGTTCAATCAGTAGGCACGTGTCATCACGAGCCGAGATAGTACGAAGTGTTCTCTGAATTAGGCGGGGAGGCCGCTCCAGCGGCATAGCTCATTTTTGTCGTGACTTTCGATTCGTTTACACTCGTACCTTTTGTTAGATAATTCTTCATGGATTATTTTGGAATAGGCAAGGAGAATGTTAACTAGTCTTAAAAGACGTCTTTTACCCTACATACCGGACACAAGTTCAGGACTTCGCTCAGGGTTATTCTCTGCCATTGGAGGGTTTATTGGTAACATTCTTAGTGGAAATAGTTAGACCTGATAGTTTCCTATTCAATAATCGTGGTTTACTCTGTAAAACCGCTTTTGATGTCAACCCGTCTCCGACAATTGCGGCCGGTTTAAGGATAAAAACCATCAATATAAATATAGCCCCTCCATATTAAAGAACGCACGATTTTATGTCATTACCCAAAGACGTGCACGCACATCTTATCTTAGTACGTAACAAGCGCATGCTGTGAGTGGACATGGACATAAAAAAATATTTACTGTTTTTTCTTATTTTAATCCCTAAATTATGCCTTCGTCTTAATTTTGGAAGTGTAAAAACACAAGCCACACCATGAATAAAGGGAAAGTTACGAGTAATGACGTACTCAATGTGCGAAACCAATGACAGTTCCACGACGCTTTGAGGCCCATCTAACGATCTACGATCGATGATATAAACCGACAGTCAGGCCAGGCGTAGTGTATGGTTCAGTAAATTGAATTAGCACTGTATACCCTAATAATATACAAATAGATCCTTAAATTGAATGAAGGCAAGCCAGCATTTTGAAATGTACGTACAGATGCGACGAGCGGCTGTGCCTGGCGCCGCGTCTGGTGTGCGACAACCACCAGCACTGCGAGGACGGCGCGGACGAGGCGCCGTCGCTCTGTGACGACTACACGCGCAAGGACCAGGTAATTCATTATCAACGGATCACTGCTGAGCTCGAGTCTCCTCTCAGAATGAGAAGGGTTAGGCCACTAGTCCACCACGCTGGCCCAATGCGGATTGGCAAACTTCACACACGCAGAGAATTAAGAAAATTATCTGGCATGCACGTTTCGTCACAATGTTTTCCTTCATCGTTTATATTTAATTTCTTAAAATGCACACAACTGAAAAGTTGGTGGTGAAAGTATTAAGGAGGCACTCACTTTTTAACTGATTTAAAAAAAAAGTAACTTCGTCATTTCTTAACCAATTCTGAAAATATTTTTTTTTGTTTGAAGGAGTATTATACTCCCAGATTGGTCCCTTTAATTTTCATAAAAATCGGTTCAGTAATTTTGTGTTAAAACTAAAAGAAACCCCTACCCAGTTTATATATCTTAGAAACATGCAAATTTGTAAGGGAAAATCTAGAATTTTTTCAAAAATTAAATGACATGCCACGAAAAAATAAACTAGGGAGTGCGCGTAAATTGAACTTAGTACAGCCGAAGTCAAATTTAAAAATGCACAGTACTGGCCCGCACAAAATGTGCATAATATGTATAATAAATTACCGCAAAGCATTAAGGGAAAGAAAAAAAATAATTAATTTTTAACAACATTAAAAACTTTTTGTTTGAAAAAGTATATTATAAAATTAATGACTTTTTGACCGAAAAACAATAAATTGGCCTCTCTACTTATATTAAGTTAAGTTAATTTATTTATACTTTGTAGTTACAACACCCTCACAGGGTTCCATATGTAATAATTATAACATTTTATCAATGACATGTGTTAAATATTATAATGGAAATGTAACTTAAATAAATCCTACTTCAATATTATAATCGCGAAAGTTTGTATGGATGTTTGGATGTATGTTTGAATGTTTGTTACTCTTTAACGCCGCTACTACTGAAGCGATTTGGCTGAAATTTGGAATGGAAATAGATTTTACTCTGGATTGACACATAGGCTACTTTTTATCCCGAAAACATCTATGGTTTCCCGAGATTTGCGAAAACTGATGATTTTGATAATATGAATGTTTGTTACTCTTTTACGCCTCGACTACTTAACCGAATTAGCTGAAATTTGGTATTGAGATATATTATAGCATAGATTAACACATAGGCTACTTTTTATCCCGAAAAAATCCATGGTTTTCGAGGGATTTGTGATAAACTAAATTTTACGCGGACGAAGACGCGGGCGTCTACTAGTTTGTAATAATTATGACATTTTATCTATGACATGTGTTAAATATTATAATTGAAATGTAACTAAAATAAATGTACTTGCCCGACTATAGTAGAACGATAATGAACTATTTAAGACCATTTATTCATTTATTAAAAAAGCGTCAACTAGCCTATTTAAACTATCACCAGCGGCGTTATGTGTTACCTCAGACCAATTATTTTATAGGACCTTTTATAGGACCTGCCTACATTTATTCACTTTAATAAATTTCAATGAGATCCTTGTATTTTTTTAAATTTTAATGATACGGGGTACAAGAGTGGACCTGAAATGGACCATCTCCTTTTCAGCTATTACAAACTCAGACCAATTATTGTATAGGACCTGCCTCGCTTGACGTTACTTTTCTGTCAAAGTATATGATCAACGATCTAATGCGATTATAAAAACTGTCTCTATCTAATCGATGTAAAATAGTTGTAATCGTGTTCGTCGGTTAAAGAGCTTCGTAAAAATACCTTTTTGTGTAATTGAATTGTGTAAAAAACGGGCAAAAATTTCTAGTTTAGTATCAGATATATACCAAATGTAAGCTCGTTTTCTTCAGAAAATGACAGACAATTTTGTTCGTGACTATGAGCGCGATACAGGTCCTTCTATAATTGGTCTGAGTGTGTTACTATTATCTGCAGGTGGTGTCGGTGGGCACGCCGGCGCCCGGCGGGCAGTCGTACGCGCTGGTGGCGTGCGGCGTGTTCGCGGGCGCGGGCGCCGCGCTGAGCGCCGCGTGGGCCGCGCTGCGCCGCCTGCGCCGTGCGCGCCGCCCGCCGCACGCGCAGCGCAACTTCCCGCTCGTCAAACCGCCGCTCGCCAGGACCTCGCTGCCCTCCTCCGGGTCAGTACACTAATGCCTTGATCACACGTACCGAGCAAAAGGGCGAGATAGTAAAATGTTCCTCGGCCGAGACAGTGATGTAAGCGAGTAGTTGTTCACACGTGTTTTGAAATTAGCACAGACAGTTCAGATAAATTGAGACTACAACTCGATTATGATGGACCGCAAAACGATTATTAGAAAATATACGATGTTACTCATTCCACTATTAGTAAAACGTCGGATTTAGTTTATATAGTAGTTTATTTTATATAGTTTATCTAACTGTATAAATTTACTAGTTGTTTCGACATGACATCCCATTTGTTACTAACAGACATGGTGTATTTTATTTTATTTGGAATTGTTTTAAACGAAAATTATCATAAGAAAAGGCGCATGCGGCGACGTGACGATAATCATGTGGCTGTCGGTGGAGTGGCGAGACAATGCATGTTCAGACCTAGCGAGTGAGCGAGCGAGACAGTGCGGGGACGCGGGAGGGTGGACACTCGGCCTAGTAGATAGAACGGGAGCCGAGCTACTGTCTCGTCGCTTCGTTCGGTCGAGTGCTCGGCCGAGCACTCGTCGATATGTTTATACTGTCATGTGTTTTATAATAGCTGAAAAGGAGATGGTCCATTTCAGGTCCACTCTTGTACCCCGTATCATTAAAATTTAAAAAATACAAGGATCTTATTAAAATTTATTAAAGTGAATAAATGTAACTAAATAAAAAGAAATAAATAAAACTAAAACCCAAGTTATATCAAGATCGACAAGATGGCGCCCATAGAGCAAGTATGACATGACAACTGACAGCAAACGTCAAATGGATTACTGCATTGAAAACGTCATCAATCTGCCATTATTACTCTTAATATTGTTTGAATTTCTTGGGTGATAATGTATATTATTTCGAAAGAATTAAAGTAAATTCGTAGATTTGTATAATCAAAAATAGTAAAAAAAAATATTTTCTTTTATTTCCGCTAGGGTACAATGACTGGACCTGGGCTCCATACAATTTTGGACCATCTCCTTTGTCAAGGTCTAAGATCCGGCATAAGGAATATATACCCCCATCTGTTATTTACTTGGGACAAGAAATGATTGATAGAAAATATTCAGCTTAATTGCGGCCAAACACATTTTACATACAAAATCTAGGAAACCTAGATGAAAGGCAGTAAAGCATAAAATAACTTATGGGGATATTTGTATAACATTAATAAACTGTTTATATCTAGCAACCCCACAGTTGCAGTGTTAAAGCAGGCAACGTTTTCAAATCTGTTGGGTATATTCTTTCAACTAGTGTACGATTATTATGAATTAAGCAAAAAGGGAAGTAGATTAAATGAATATTATAATACTCACCAGGAGTGCCGGATTATGCCGGATCTCCTACTATAGTAACAGTCTCTGCGCTAAACCGCAGACGGATTGACGAACAGTCAGTATGGCGAAAATATAAGGGTTCCTTGTTGACTACGGACCCCTAAAAAACACTCTGACGTTCACCAGTTCTTAAATGTATTATTCATACAGGATGAGCGCCACCGGATCCGGTTCGATGGGTTCCAACTCCGCGGGGTCTAACTCCGCGGGCTCCGCGTCCGACAGTCTCTGCGGACGCTACCCCCGCCCCACCGCCAACCCTCCGCCAAGCCCCGCGACGGCGTCGGGCGGACGCCGACGCGCGTACCGCCACTACCGGGCGTCCAACAGACCGCCACCGCCAACGCCAGCGTCCACCGACGCCAACGAGTCGGAGCCCGAACCGGCAGGTAGGGCGCCACCACCGTCACCGGCGCCCCTTCTATACTAATATTTGTAAAGAGGAAGAGATGCGGACACCACCCGCGCCCTTCCAATGGATTAATCACCGCTGACCAACGGCCAACAGAACACGGCCGCCAACGCTGACGTCCATTAACACCAACGCCATCGCTGGGGTCCATTGACACCAACAGAAACGCTAGCGTCCATTGACATCAACACCAGCGTACATTGACACCAACGCCAACGCTAGCGTCCAATGACACCAACGCCAACGCTAGCTTCCATTCACACCAAAACCAACGCTAGCGTCCATTGACACCAATACCAGCGTATATTGACACCAACCACCATTGATGTCAATGGTAGCTAGCTACCATTGACATCAACGCCCACGCTGCGGTGCTTATTTATTGGTACATTTCAAAGTAGCGAAAATATACTTTTTAAAAAATTAAATAACGAAATTAAGTAAAAGTGTTGTGAAACTAATCTTCCAAAAGATTGATTGATTGATTGAAAGAGATTGATATAGCCATTTTGCTACTTGACATTGACAGTTAGATAAATGAAAAAAAATCTTTGGTTTGTTACGAAGAATTTGTAATTCGACACGTGACGTAAAAAGTTATGACGTCATATAAAAAACCAAACAAAGCACATTACGTACTTTTAGTGCATAAATTACCAGCTTATTATCCCAATAAAATTGGAACGAAGTTCCTTATCGTGCGTTGTGAAAGGGAACTAGACGGAAAAAATTAGGACCAAAAAATTGTAACGACACGAAGGAGGGTAATGTTTTTGCTATAGTTGTAAGCCTTGACCTGAAGACAGCTGATGAGCTCCAGGCTCCAAAAGGCCCCTTGATCCCAAAAGACCCTCCGTCCCCAAAAGGCCCCCCGACCCCAGAAGGCCTTCCGACCATAAAAGGCGCCATCTTCGAGAGGCCCCCCGACGCCAAAAGGCCCCCTGTCTAGTGTCTAGTATTTCTAAGATTTTGTCTTGTAAAACCTGCTTAAAGTTATATATATGTTCTGTTTTCCAACATCCTTTGACTATAGACAACAGCCATATTTATAAACATCGATCAATATTTAAGCATAAAACTACTTCAAAATAATGTGGTCTTAATCGCTACTATTTTAAAGTTCACTTTGCTTAAATTTAATCAACGTTTTTAAGTAGTAAATGACATTTAAAAAGCCACAATGGCAACTACATCTAGTATGAAATTTGAATTTGGTGCTATTTCACTGTTCGTGCCTCAATATTGTTAGTTGAATAGTTACTAAATCTTGTAAATATAGTAGTATCTATAAGTGTGTAGACTTTGTACATAGTTCACAATTTCTTGTTAGTTTTTACTTTGTAAAATAAAAAAATATTGAAAATAAATCAAACACTGTCTGATTACTGTTTTTATAGAATATTGGTATGATTACTGTAGGTATACTAATAAAAACGTAGGTATAAAAAATGTACCTACATAAAGTGATTAACGAAAATACTATTTACTTGCTGCTTGATGAAGAAACAAGTATGTATTTACCAATTCTAAATATTTAAATGAGATTTCAAAAAACCACAAAACAAATGTATGGTGTTACATGAAAATTACTTGGAATTGAAAAATTGGAATGATTAATTATTTTATAATTTCCATTTCAATTGTATGAACTTAATAAAGTTCATACAATTTTTTTATTGTTTGGATGTAGTCAATATACGTGAACCATGCCAATATTCTATACATTATTGGACACTCTTCCAACATATTATATTTGTGTAAGCCAGAGATTAATCAATAATATGTATGTATGTATGTATGTATCGTATGGAACATGACGGTGTCGTACCCTTCACGGATACGGAATTAAAAAACGAATACATTCTCGAGTCAGTACGACACGAAGCGTCGCAACAGCAATTTCAATATTATTCAAGAAAAATGGCATCTTATGTTTTTAAATATTTTAAAAACAGTTCACAAAAACTAAAGAAATAAGATGGAGTATTTTTTTATTGGTATAGTTGATTATTATATTAATTTACGTAATTGTTGTTAGTGTTAAATTTTTAAATACAAATTATGAAAATAGTTTGTAATTGTTTAGGCGGATGTCAAAGAGACGCGTGACTTTTGTTTTTTTTAACCGACTTCAAAATGGAGGAGGTTCTCAATTCGGTCGGTATTTTTTTTATGTCTGTACACCGATTACTCAAAGACGCCTGGGCCGATTTCAAATTTTTTTTTTGTTTGATTTTTTTATGGGTTGCACCGGTTTCATCAGCACGCAGTTTTTAAAGACTCTGGTTACTCTGTGGTGAAAACATACAAATTACAATTTTATAAATAATACTTAAACAGTATAAGTATATTAAGATTATACTAGTTAGTGAAATGTAACACAAATAACTAAATTATTATTTTTAAGTATGTTATGTTAAAACAACGTGCACCACATCTAAATAAGATTTAAATACCTGACTATTACATCTTTATTGTATTCAATTTCACATTTTGTATATAAACACTATACAGTTAATCTTGTTCTAAATTGTTATTAAAAACATTGAGTGATTTAGGGTAATTATTACTTTATACTTAATAGGTGTAACTTTAAATGCTATGTTATGCAGATTATATCATTTATGTATCACTGAGATGATTTATTTAGATTATATGAAACATTAAAATATGTATATTTTTTCAAACATCAAAAACGTTGTAGTCCATTTTGTGACGTCACACTGTTACTTAATGTAATAAACTTAAAACTGTAGTTTATTATTATTTGACTAGGTATTTCTACCTGGCACGTCATTAACAGTAACACCGTAGACAGAGAAGTCAATAGACAATTAATCGGCGTGCCGTTGTTATTGTTGCAGTACTTATAATTTCAATTTGACAATGTTTATTCTTGTTTGGACCATCATTGTGCATGGCATATGTCTGACACGAAATATCGAATCGTATTGTCTTGTTTTTCTGTAGTGTAGACGCATAAGTACAGCTTGGCAAAAAAGTGTAGAAACGGAGCTAACTTTTTTCCCTCTTACAACACTGTTCAAATTGCCAGTTGTTAGTGACTATGCTGTCAAAAATGAATATTCTGTCGGCTTTGAAAGTTACGTTGTTAAGGTTACGTTTACGTTTCTCGTATTCGTGTTGTCATATTGGCGATAGTGGCGCCTCTATTATTTTCTACTCTTTTTTTTACCTTTTTTTTTATAGTTCTCTTTTTGTGGCAATGCGATGATGATACTGTTGACTTTTCTCTCTACGTGTTAATAATGATAGTGTTTTCAGTACAGTGCTACGTTTAGCAGTCCGTTATCTTTTTCGACACAGGCAGCATGTGTGTGTATATTAAGGTGCCAATTAAAACAATATACCTAAATAATGTAAAGAAAGAACTTGAAAGCTATCTTATAGAGAGGTTTCTACCAATTCTACTAACGGTCACTTCGTTTGATAGTTAAAATTTTGAACAATATAAACTTATTATTTTAGACTATTTAGCTAACACTGTATACTAAGATACTTTATTATCTTTAATAAATATTTGCATGATAACAAGAGAGCTAAGGAATTTGTATAAACAAAATACTATTAAGATTATCTTACGTTATACCATTGCCTTGTAAGATTTTATGTAATAATTTTACTAAAACAGACTGAGTTTGGCACTTTTATTAATAAAACTTTTGTATTTGTTAATATTGTATCATTTATTATCTGTTGCTCTTTGTATCACCTGGATTTGCTGAAGTGGTAACTTCCATTCCAACCAAATTAGCAATTTGATTTTTTTTAGACTTCTTGGTTGGTTATTTGTGGTCTTCCTGTTTTTTTCATATACCAATCCTATATCCTAAAAGCAAACAAGACCTATGAAACCATGTTAAGTTACAAGCAATGAAGTTATTAAATACTGTTAGATGTGTTACTAGGTCATAAAAAATGAGGCGCTCAAATGAGGAAATTTCCATATCTCAATGTTAGTTGTGGTCAACAACGAACGTTATTGAAACTAATAATACCTAAATATCATCTAGCCAAAATAATGCATGTGTGCGCTCAGTTTTGTAATCCGATCTATAGTGTAAAATTATCATTGGTTACAAGGATAATATTTTATCAAAGTATTTCGTCATTTTATAAAAGCTGAAAGTTTGTCAGGTCATGTTCCTATCTTGTATGTATGTTGGTACGGTAGCTCCAGACCGATTCGATCGTCGTAAGAGTGCATTTTTTTATATTTTCCTCAGCTGAATAAAATGAGAAATTGAAGAATATTTAAATTTCACCTTTTTGCGGACTTTCGCTTCGATTTGTGGGGAATTAGGAAATAGATTTTTTATTATGTTTGCCTGTTGCCCACTCCATCTCTCAAAGAAAATTCCACACATAATTCTCAATGTTATCTTACTACATAAATCTTATTAGACATTAAAACATCGTTCCTAAAACAATGATAATAAAGTACAAATTACAATGTTTTGAGCTTGAACTTCGATGATAGAACACGATGTTTGTAAAAATCGATTTATCGTTTCATTTTTAAAAGTGGAACTCAACACTACACTCTACGTCAACTGTCAAAGTGTCACTGTCGAACTTGAAACTGTCAAATGTCAATGTCGTTGTTAGCCATTGTCACCGGCACACGTAAGCGTATTGTAAATTTTTAACAAAAGAAAGCCCTTTTTTCATAATTTATACACAAAATCCACGAATTTATAGCTTAAATATCAATAAAATTTATCAGAGTAATTAATAACATAAGAATTATGTTCTACTAGCTAAAACCGTTATCAATTTCATGGAAACTTTACAATGCCCACTAAAGTTACTGTTAAATTTTGTTTTCTAATATAATACATGTTCATTCGTGTCAACTTGATTCAAAATGGATTTTAGTTTTATTATATCATCTCTAATAGTGTACGGGAGTGTGGCAGTGGCTGGTTTACTTATTGTTGTAAGTATCTTTCATACTGATTAATTTTCAACATTACTGTTGTTATGTTAGAGTTAGACACCAATTATTGTTTTAATGAGCAATCCAATTTGTGTGGGGCTCTGTGCTCCGACTTATCTAACTAAATTGCGAAAATTTGGATGGAAAAATATGTATTAATTGATAATAATAATTACCCAATCACACCAAAACTGCTGAAATGCTGAATGATTCTAAAAATTAAATTCAGCATAGAGATGGATCGTAATCTGAAATATTATATAGACTACTTTCAGATATCACCACAGTAATAAGTAAAGAAAAGGTATCTATAAATGTCACACAGAGTGGTAGTTATATCTTGTTTCTTGGAGGATTTTGTTTCTTTGATCCTAATGTTGATATGAAAAGCATTCTGGGTGCAAGCTTTATTTTAAAAGAGGTAGCCTATTTCCAGCAGTGAGATCATTTCAATTTAAATGACAATTAACATACAGGGTATTCTAGAAATATAGAAGATACTGAAAGATTATGATGCAAATAAATGCTTTTATGCCCTTTTTCTTTTGCATTAATGATGGTAACATATTAGAAGGAACTTTGTATTAGATTGTATTTATTTAGCTGAAAAAAATCTTATAAAATACTATATTGGTTTATTCTTCACAAATAAAAAACAATCAATATAAAATGAGCTAAGGTAAAAAAGCTACTAGATATTGAAAGGTACGTTTTTTACTTAATGTAAAAAACACAAAAAATTAGAGTTAAAAAATAAATTTTAAAATTCTCTTTTGCAGTTAACACTGACCATTTATTTGACAGCAAAACCCTTTCCAATAATAGAAAGGTTCAAAGAAGAGGAATCATATTGTGATACTAAATCAAAGTCTAGAAGTAAATTTCCTAAAATTGAAGATGAACAGAGTGTCCATTTAAGTGTTATAGTACCAGCATACAATGAAGAAGAACGGTGTAAGTTTTACCAAATTATTAACCAAATAATCCCTTTTTAATTAAATATTTGAATATTTATAGCCTGGCCAGAAATATAAATAAAGTATAAATAGAAATACATTGTCTGTGAAATTTTCACTTCTACACAGTTTATGAGATACAGCCTGGTGACAGAGATACAGACAGTCTTAAGTAATAGGGTCCTGTTGTACCCTTTGTTGACAGAACCCTACGTATATGTATAGAGGGTGCCACAAGTATCTTATAACTGTCTATGCTTAGTATTTGTTTTTTTTTTCTGATTAGGCTATAAATGGTATACTACAAGGCCAGGCCTCCTTCAGAAAAGAGGGCACTAGACCCAATAAGCTGGTCTAAAGTGGGTGGTGCTAAGGATGACAATATTTGACTATGTTACAATCACTATCAGATGTTAATGATTATAACTGGGACATGCTTTTAATCTTATAATTCATAATTACTTACTAACTAAACAGGCATTACTAATTACTAATGTAATTAATAATAGCTATTTTAATTTTATCTCCATTAAATTCCGCCTCAGTCTGATAACAGCAATTAAGTTAATTAACTTAAAGGAAGCAGATTTGCCAAAAAGTTTTCTAAACAACGCCCGATTACTTTAGGCGTGACGGTGTCCACGCTGCCTAACAAACAACTGAGCTCAAGTCATCAAATACACTCTTATTTATACCAACAGTGATACCTCCCCTCCACAATAACATAAATACTGAATTTAATACTACCCATAAGCAAAGAACTTGTAACACAAGACTTTATAATTTAAAAGTCTATGATGTACTATTTTGGATTTGGACTCAATTTTATGATATTTGTGCATTAAAAACACCCTTTTTTAAATATTTTTTTGTTTTAATCTCTTCAGTGCCACCCATGCTTGACGAAGCCATAGAATTTCTGGAAACCAGGAGCAAAGAACACTCATCATACAAATATGAGATCATCATAGTGAGTGATGGCAGTAGAGACAAGACTGTACAGCTAGCTGAGAGTTATGTGGAGAAGTACGGCAGTGACAAGCTTAGATGTCTCAATTTAATCAAGAACAGAGGCAAGGGAGGAGCTGTTAGATTGGTATAACTACTGTGCAGAAATACTAATATTATAAAGCTGAAGAGTGTTTGTTTGTATGTTTGAACGCGTTAATCTCCTAACTGCTGGTCCAATTTGAAAAATTCTTTCTGCGTTACATAGCCAAATTATTGAGGAAGGCTAAAGGCTATATTTTATCCCCGTATTCTTATAGGAACGGGAACCACGTGGGTGAGACCGCGGGGCGTCTGCGAGTCAATAAAGGAGTTAGACATCTTGCTAAATATGCTTTGAATAAATTTGCCAAAATGGAGAGAAGATTCTTTTTTTGCCATATCATATCTGGTTTTTTTAGTAGTTGTAATTTTAAAAAATAATTTTTGGATGAGCCATACCCAAAAGACCACCTTTAAATTAAATTCCAGTCAAACTTTTGCCTGGTTTGTACAGATTCTTTTACACCAAACAAGGAACTTTATTTCAAAATGAAAGTATCCTCATAGTCCTACGCTACCTCCTAAAAAACACAAAAAATAGATAATTTTTTAGAATAAAATACATTTTACTTGGGCAAATGCAATTAATTGTAAAATTGATTACTTTTTAGGGTATATTAAGCTCTAGAGGGGCCACCATACTGTTTGCTGATGCAGATGGAGCTTCAAAATTTGAAGATCTGGTTAAGCTGGAAGCAGCTCTCAAAGATATCACGAAATGTAGTCCCATTGACCAACCGCAAGAGACTAGCACTAGTGAAGCAATAGTTATTGGTTCTAGAGCACATTTGGAAAAAGAGTCTTTAGCTACAAGAAGCATATTCAGGTAAGACTATATACAAAGGACCAGTGGCGTAGCGTGCCTTGAAAAAGGCCCTGTTTCAAAATTAATTGAGGGGCCCAAATGAAGGATAAAAATTTCTTACAAACAAAATTAAAATGCTTGCTTTCTTAAAATAAATATGACAGTGACTTAACCTTGTAGGATGTTTCCAACTTTTGGGCGCGCGCTTAACCAAAGCGATCTTAAAAAAAAAAGTGCTTTATGTGATTAGCCCCCATTCACGCGGCCGTTTTTTTAACGGACGTTAAATAAGCGTTCAAATACAACAAAAGCATTCCCAAGTATATGTTCACACTTCAGCAGTGTTGCATTTTCAATTTTGGGCGTTGGAAATAGACCTTAACCTCATACTATATTTAAAGCTTTTTGTGTAGTTGAATGGTGTAAAAAATAGTCAAAAACTTCTAGCTTAGTATAGACCAAATCTAAGCTCATTTTCCACAGAAAATGACAAACACTTTTGTTCGTGAATTTTGGTGTCATACTGGTCCTTCTATAATTGGTCTGAGTCTTAAATATAAAACCGAATGACGGAACTTGAGTGTTACCTTTTAATACTTCAGAAATATACTGATGTATGGCTTCCACTTCCTGGTGTGGCTGTTCACTGTGAAGGGAGTGAAGGACACGCAGTGCGGGTTCAAGTTGTTCACGCGCAGGGCCGCCGACATGTGCTTCCAGAGCCTGCATGTCAACCGATGGTATGTTCTTTTTTTTTTTTTATTATTGTTTACAAGTTAGCCCTTGACTACAATCTCACCTGATGGTAAGTGATGATGTAGTCTTAGATGGAAGCGGGCTAACTTGTAAGGAGGAGGATGAAAATCCACACCCTTTTCGGTTTCTACACGACATCGTACCGGAACGCTAAATCGCTTGGCGGTACGTCTTTGCCGGTAGGGTGGTAACTAGCCACGGCCGAAGCCTTCCACCAGCCAGACCTGGACCAATTAAGAAAATCTCAATCTGCCCAGCCGGGGATCGAACCCAGGACCTCCGTTTTGTAAATCCATCGCGCATGCCACTGCGCCACGGAGGCCGTGTTCTTGTGATAGCAACAATTTTAAACTAATTAAAAAAAATAACACAAGGTTTGACAACCCGAACATTGGTTGATTGATGATTTTTTTATTATTAGTCTATTGTATTAGCTTTTATCGCGGGCTTTGTACGCGGCGACCGATTCAAGAAATTCCGTAACGAAAATAAACCTAACACCCAAGCCGTGCATCAAGTTTTTTTTAGTATCCGTTATATTGGTAAATTTAGACCTCTTACAATGAATTGACTTTTAGTTTCTGCTCAAATCTCGCAATTCAAATCCAAAACAGGTAAATTTTTCGTAGTTGTATAATAACGCATACTTCTATTAGGTAGGTATATCAATCTACATTAGCCCACATTTTTGTTAATGAAATATAAAATTACTGTTTCTTTTCCAGGGCATTTGATGTAGAACTGCTGTACATAGCACAAAAATTAAACATTCCAATTTCTGAAATTCCTATCAGATGGACTGAGATTGAAGGATCCAAAGTGACTCCAATAATATCCTGGATACAAATGGGCTGTGACCTTGGCCTCATTTGGTTGCGATACAAGATTGGTGCTTGGCAAATTAAATATAAGAAAACATAATATTTTTGTTAGTTTACTTATACTCGTAAATTGTATTATAATTTATATTTAATATATCATTATTGAACAACTTTAAAAGTTTTTTTATCATTAACCTGACTTTAATATGGTCATAGATCCATAGACCTGAGTGAAGCATAGACCACTCAGTTTATTCTTATTAAACATATTCGTAGGTAGATCCAAAGATAATAATATATACAAAACTAAAGCAAAGACATAGGAGATTGATTATTTATAGTTATTATTAAGCAATTAAAAACAGCAGACTAAAAATAGAGATTAAAAACTGGTCTGTAAATTGGAAAATATCAGAAAACTTAACGACTGTTTTATGAATATTTGTTATTCAGTGACAATTCAAACTACGCTAATTTGACCTGTGAGATAGATTATAGTCTTGTATTGTTATGAATAAAATATCCTGATTAGGTTCGACTTCATTGCTATCAAGTTTTTAACAACCCACAAGGCCAGCAGGTCAATTCAAATAAAAAAAAACACTAACTTTGATGCATGCTAGTTGACTTATATGAAATTAAGATTGCATGTAACAAATGTCACCCGTAGCCTATTGACAACACTTCGTGGATATCATACAGTAGGTAGATGACATTTGTCAGTTGATTTGATGTTTATTATAATAGGTTGTGAATAAAGACAAAATTAATGAATAGGCGAGCTTGCCTCCCTTTTCTACTTGTAGAATGGGATATAGAGCTTATTCCCACCCACTATGATGCTCTAAAGTGGATTGGCGGGCTTAGATACGGATAATATTAAATTTTTTAATGACCACTATCTCTTAGTGGTCTTAAAAATAACCTAAACAAATAAATAGAAAACTTTAATGCATATCAAGCACTAAAGAATAGAGTAGTTGACTCATATCAATTGCAATTCAAACAATATTAATTTCGCATAGTACATGGATTATGGGTCCGAAATATATCCATTCCATCCAGGATTTCTTATAAAACTTAAGTTATGCCAAGAAAATATTTAAAAACTAAAATTTTCCCAAAAAGTCCCAAAAACATATTATTATTTTTTCAATCCAGTAGAACGATAATAAACTATTTAGGTTCTTAAAAAAAAGTGTCAACTAGCCTTTTAAATATACATTGTAGGTAATATACATATAGTAGAATAAAAACATGTAAATTGTTCATTGAACATTTATTTAGAATCAAAAGTAATGGAGTAATACATATATTTATACAACATACAAACAACAATCAAGCTTTTGGCATAAATAGGTGTACATGAATATTTCAAATATGTTTTAGCCTTATAATGTCAAATTTGTGAAAAATCATTTTATGAGCAGACCATAATGTTTGACTTGTCTTTGAGCTCAGGTTTGAGCAACCAATTTTAGCTTGGCAACTTCGTTCGTAACACTCCCGATGTTGCGCGCGGGGCGGGGGGCATGTAGCGATGAATTAAAAACCCCACGACTGATGTACGTCACTTCCCCGCACGCACTATTTCATACCCGCACAGTCTTTCCGCCCGTCGCCCGCATAACATGGGAGTGTTACCAACAAACTCGCCAGACTATAGTAATTCGTATAGAGAACAAACCGAAACACAACGTTTTTGTGATTTAGTAGCGTTGCAGCGCAGTTTGCCTCATACTTCAAACATATTTTAAGAAACAAATAACTTTAAATATACTTTATCATCTTGTAGTTAAGTAATTAAAATAGAAATCTACAATAGTTTTCATCCATTTATATAATTATAATCAATGTATTTATATTATATTATATTTCCAATATACACTTTTACACAATATTAAATTTGTCGGATAGAATAGCATAGACCATAAAGAGTTATGGTGGAAAATTCATCAAAGATCACCCAAAACAAATTTTTGTATGCAACATGGCCGCTTTCCATGCATCACTAGTGATCACACAGATCCAAAAACTACTTTCTACTTTGTCTATTGAATTCCAATCATAACTCTATGCTCTAATACTATTCTATCTGTCTTATTTATTTGGCAAATTTTATAGCAATATTTATATACTTTAGAAAAAGGTAAGATTTAAATGTAAACTACTCTACATAGTATAAAAATATTTAACGAACTAAATAATAATTATTAATAATGATATTGATGAACATGGAAAGAACAATAAATATCAAAAATATAATGAAATATGAAATGTACTGACAGAGCTATACATATAATTTATAGCTGAAGGATTTGATCACTGGAAAAGACATTTTTTCTCCCTTGTAACAAGACATATATGAATTGTAAAGGTATTAGAGTAAGCATGAGAATTTTTTTACTAAACAGTTTCGTTTTTACTATTCGGTTGTTGCAGTTTTGTCAGAAAACTGACACTTCGTGTGAACGATTGAGCCAGTGCTCACGTTTGCTTCTGACGCTCGTCAGATACTTGACCCTTTTGTTAATCAGATCATTTAGCACTAAAAATGCCACATTTCTACTATCTTTTAAAAAAGTTAACGTGATTTAACATTGCCAAAACAACGAGGTACGACCAATTATGAATCATCCAAGCAATTTCGCTTTACGAGTAGAACGAATTAAATAAAAAATTACTCATACTTTACAATGAGATGTGATAAAGATGTGTGTAAATGCAAGTAAAACCAAGTACGTTAAATTATACTTAATTCTATTTTAATAACATTGAAATTTGTATAGTATGGAAAGCTTTTATTGGGTCCAGATTAAGCTCGCGATTTAGCTTGTTAAAAAATTCTATGAATAACATTTTAACACACACAATTCTATGAATAAAACATAATATACTACACAAACACAATCAGAAGACATCCCTAAAATTTATTGGTAGACAAATCCAAAGAGATGTAAATAAATCAAAGGCTGAGTTTCATGCTATGTTCTCAATATGAATTCCTATTAAACAATTTTTTTTATTATAAATGCGCGAACTAGAACCCAATACAAGCTGACTGCACATTACGAGACGAGCGCACAATTATTATTCCGAATCTTGTGGCCTAATAGATGCGCCAAGGGATATCGATATAATTTTGCAACTTACCCTATATTCAGTCCTGGATTAACCCGTAAGCTATTTAAGTAATTGCTTAGTTAGCATCCCGTCTAGGGGGGCATTATAGACGACCGACAAAAAAAACGAGTAGACGAAAATAAAAGAAATTACTGAATCCGCGCTTCGTTGACGTCTCTCTTTCGTTCTATCACAACGACAAGACAAATAAATATAGCTCTCGCACAAAAGAGGGAGTGATACGATACAGGTATTATGAAGACAAACTTATCTCAATATCTCTTGGCACGCATATTAGTAAACATAAACTTGCAAGTTGATTAGTTTGAGCATTCACGAGTAATTACTCTATAAATTCAAAGTAGCGTAGACTTAATAGACGTTCTATTAAATTCGTATTTATGTACTTTATTTTCATTAAGTATTTAGAGCAACATGAAATGGTTCTAACTATATAACATACCTACAGCCCTACTCAATGTGATTGTGTGTAAAATGACTACTGATTTATACCCTCATTTTTAATTTGTTTGTTAGTAAACAGTATGTTACATTGGGTAGGGCTGTGGTATAGCTGATTGTATGCCCTTTAACGGGGCAGCGTCACTGTGAAGGTGTGTGTCTTTCTAAGGGCTTCCCATGTGATACTCGGATCGGACCACGGTATCATCATTAATTATCATTAGTTCACTGCTAAGCTCGAGTCTCCTCTGTGTATGAAAGGGGTTAGGTCAAATAGTCCATCACGCTGACAATACTTGGCAGAAAACGAAAAAGAACCAAAATTGACAGACTTCACACACGCTTAGAATTAAGAAATTTCTCAGGTATGCATGTTTCCTCACAATGTTTCTCTTTCACCATTTGAGACACGTGATATTTATTTTTTTTAAATGCACACTGAAAAGTTGAGTTAAGGTGCACGCCCCGGGACCGGATTCGAACCTACACCCTCCGGAATCTGAGGCAGAGGTCAGTATCCACTGGGCTATCACGGTTCTTATAACCCTCGGTATAAATGGATGTTAGTGACGGAGGTTGTAAGCTAAATATCAGTCTTGTTGACCCTGTGAACTTTTTTTATTTTATAAGTTAGCCCTTGAGTACAATCTCACCTGATGGTAAGTAATGATGCAGTCTAAGATGGAAGCGGGCTAAATTGTTAGGAGGAGGATGGAAATCCACACCCCTTTTCGGTTTCTACACGACATCGTACTGGAACGCTAAATCGCTTGGCGGTACGTCTTTGTCAGTAGGGTGGTAACTAGCCAGACCTGGACCAATTAAGAAAATCTCAATCTTACCTTATTTGGTATCTATAGGACTTGATTTGGTCAAGTTACCATGATGATGATAAGGTGTAAACTTTTACACTAAACTGAGTTTTAAAATAGAGCCATTAAGTCTCACTTTACTTTGACATTACAGAGAACACTCGAACTTGCAGTACGTTTTCAAGGGCACTAGCGACAACCAAGTTGAGTTATTAGTGTAGTGGTATTGAGGGCAAACCTTTGCGACGCTTGCAGACCGACGGTTACGGCCAACACTGGACGGAAGAGAGAAATTCGCGGTTAGACACAATACATAGACCCATAGACTCACGCCGTGAATATTTGTACATATCGTGTAATGCCGGCTCCACATTAGTGCTGTGAAGTTCCGTGAACAGGCCGCGAACGTAAATGTTTTCGCGGGATTCACGCACGTTCACGCATGTTTCAGATCAGAGTCGGTATTTTGTCCCGCGACAAAGGGTTCGCGCCTCCTTCACATCCACATTCACGGTCCATCTAAATAGTAGTATAGGGACATAGCAAACGAAGTTAAAGACATTACATGGCGGGTTTCAAACGATTGTGAGCATCCCGTGAATGTGGAGGATGGACTCGTGCCGAGAATTCATGGCGAGAATTCGCGCGTGATTCACGGCACTAATGTGGAGCCGGCATTTAATAAATAACACATTTATAGATTATGAATGTGTGTATAGTTTGTGTACGTTTGAAATTCGACCCACAGCGCATTGGTGTGTGAAGAAGTGTTCTGTAACGAAATGGATCTTCAGTTTACACACATAAACGCGCTATGTCTGTGATCTGACCAATATTAATAATAATCCCCCCCCCCCCTCATCGCCCGCATATCATGGGTGTGTCATCAACTAGCCAGACTTTATATACCTACGTCTATCCACGAGTGTTCACGGAGTGAATTTATAGACGGCAGATAGACTCGCAAACAGAAATAAACATTATTTACCAGATTGTATAAATTTTTCGACCGTTTTCTTATATTTTCATAATGGAATAGATTCTTTTGCTGGAAACTTTACAACCGAACAGAATACCTAGACAAATTCACGAGAAATTAAATTTAATTCAATGTTTTTTTTTGGAAACATGTGAAGAGGATGACAATTAATCCAGAAATTGTTTACGCAACGCGCCGTAATTTTTAAATTTTTTTTCAAAATTGACAATACAGCTTTGCTTTAGTGATATTAACTTAAAAACATAAACAAAAATAAAATAAATGTACTCTCTAATTTCAGAAATATTTCGCAACATTGGATAGAAATAATGTTTACATTCTGTGAGGAAGCCAGTATGTATTATATGTTATTATTAGTATTATAATGTATTTCTATATAACATACGCGTACCTATTTTATATTAAAAAATATATTATATAATTGTAAAAAAAACTATATTTCGTAATTAATATTATCTGTATGTGCATTTTGAGTACAGAAAAAATAGGCCAATGTAATAACAATTTATATCATTGTTTAACGCCTAGTTTAAATAGTTGATAGGCCGTGATTTGCAACTGTAGCCTGTACGTACCGGAAACCGATAACAGTTGCCACACTTTTATAGGATCTCAGGACCTAATGAAGACCAATGAAGATGTTGACTATAGTCCATATTATACTCAGAGGCCTCTCATTATCCGCCCTCTTTATTATGACGCGAGTATATTAAAGTGGGCGGATAATTGTGCCTCTGAGTACATAATGATAGTCATTATCGTTCAAAGACTCGATTGGTTACAATTAACTAAACTGCTTGGTTGGTTAGTCAACTGGTTGACAACCACTGTTGTCTGACACAACATGAATAAAATATATGCTGAATATAACATTATTATTAATGCAATCAAAACACATATGCGCTATGTCGCAAACCACGGCCTGCTTTATCCTTATACATCTACTAATATAAACTTTTCGAGATTATTATATATGACAGATTCTAACGATTTGCATTGTGATGTTTTTTTTCATATATTAGATCTCAAAAAAGATCGTTTGGCTGAACAAAGCACCGAATATTTTCCAAAAGCATATTTTTCACAAGCAACATCAAATATAATATTTTATATATATTTTTTTATACTTTTATAACTTTAATCCACTCCACATTCAATAAATTCAACACAGCTATCAAAAACACGTAAAATAAAAATTTAACACTTTTCATGTTGTAATACTTTGTAGGTACATAACTGAAATCGAAGTTTTTTCTGATAACGCAGTACAAATAGTGAACGAAAACCAATTTTTGAATTATTTATTTAACCTGTTAATCTGTGTGATCCGACAAATCTCTGAAACGGCTTTACCGATTTTGACGGGCCTTTCACTAGCAGATCGATATTTGTATTTACAGCATATACAATGCTTTTGTATAAATATGTTTAAAAAGAAATGGCACTGGCACATATTGACAATAATGATTAAGACCTTCACACAGTTGGATCAAACCAAATTGACAAACTGTCAAAATAGTTAACATATTGAATCAAAAATAACATATACAAGAAAGGAAATAGACAACCAATTGCTGTAATAAGTCAGAAATTACTTGATTTTGATATCAAAACTTGATTTTGTGACCTGTCGACATTGAATGTCATTCCCATTGGTCTCTTTTTTGACGGAATGCGATATATCTGTCTATTTACTTATCTCTCTGAGTAGGAATTTATTTGTAATGCCTTTACTGCTGTGCTGATGTGATTTCACACAACACATTATGAAAATGATCCATTCTTAATGTGCTCTGAGTTTAATTAGTAAGTACATCACTTTACATCAACCAAAATATATAAATATTAATATTAATATAAATAAATATAATCTCATATCTTCGACATTCAAGACACAATAAAGAAGCAATGGTTACCCAATTAAAAAATCTAACTTTTGGTACTGGCTTAAAAATAATGATATCGGAATGTTAAAACTATTTTTGCTGTGAGTCAGTTTTATTATTTAGTGTTATATATCTATATCATAAAAATATATCTGTTTATAGATAAAAATACTCATTACTAGCCACTGGATCGGTTTTAACCTTAATGGAAATTTTTTCATGAGATTAACTTAAATAAAAACCTTTAAGTATAAGTACCAAAACTAGAATTTATGTTGTAGACAAATCTGTCTAAAAATTGTTCTATCCTTCTGCTTTTGAAGATGATAAGGCCTACTAGATTTTTTTTTTCAAATGTTACCTGTCCTTTTGTAAAACTAATACTTTAACCAAGTGAAAAGGAGTGGGTACAACAATATTCTAACGGCGGGAATCGAATCCAACACTTCTCAGATTATCAGGCCACACTATTTCATATTAAATCAGCTGTTTATTTAATTTAGTTTAGAGATTTGTGCACATGAGAAGACGTATTCCGACGACATTTTTTTAAATGATAAAACCATTCGCGTGTCTTTTATACCTTCAATCCAAACACCATTTTGAGGAACTGTTCGTAGTGTATCGTTATGACGCCGTCCTGGTCTGTGTCGAACTGGCGGAACGAGGATGTTAATGTCTGCAAAAAAAAGAAAAAACGTTATCAGATCACATCATAGTTTTTTTTCTTCTCTGTTGTAAAGTACCAATTTGGTACTTCACAAAATTACGATCTAGCCTACTTATGTGACTAATTAGTAATTTATCTTTAACCTAAAGTTAATATATTGTTTACTCTCTCATTTATTTATTACTTCTTTTTTTTTTAATTTTTAACAATATAAGTATAAAATACAAAACATTATGCATATATTATTATTATACTAAGATAAAGTCCAATAACTTAATCTTAGTCTTTCACAAAAGAAATATTATTTACCCCGAAAATATTAATTTTAGAACACATGTTCCTTGAACATTTTCAATCAATTTTCGGTAAAGAATATAACCTCAGAGTTATGGGAAATACTCCCGAGCACCAAAAAAAAAAATTTTTTTGTTTGTATAAAAAATCGTGTTAGTTGCACTATTTATAACTCAAGAACGGCTGAACCGATTTGGCTGAAAATTGGTGCAAAGGTAGCTTAGAACCAGGAGGCAGACATAGGTTACTTAGCGTAAGGGTAGGGGTTGAGGTAGGGTTTCACGCGGACGAAGTAAATAATATACACCACTTACATATAAAGTGACGCAGCACTGAATGAAGTCGTCAAACAGAATGGTTCCTCGGCCAAATCTGTCAAACTTCTGCACCATCATGTTGACCACGTCATCCGACAGTCTGTACCCGAACGCTGTGAGCGCATTCTTCAACTCCACCTTGTCTATGTTCCCGGAGTTGTCGCGGTCGAACGACCGGAAACAGTTTTGCCAATCGCTCACATATTTCCAGAGCGCGCCGAAGTCTTCGAACGATATTACACCTCTGTTCTGCTTGTCAAACATACCTGTAAAAGAAATTTTTAATAATATTAGACAGATTGTGAAAATCCAACTCGGCTGGGCCGCATTTGGGAAACTTCGCGATATATTTTTGTCTGAAATTCTTCAGTGCCTGAAGACAAAAGTCTTCGAACAGTGCGTGTTGCCAGTGATGACCTATGGTTGTGAGACTTGGTCGCTAACTATGGGCCTCATTAGAAAGCTCAGAGTCACACAGCGGGCAATTAAACGAGCTATGCTAGGAGTATCTCTGCGTGATCGAATCAGAAATGAGGAGATCCGCAGAAGAACTAAAGTCGCCGACATAGTTGAACGACAGACTAACTGACGTGTCGCGAAGCTGAAGTGGCAATGGGCGGGGCACATAGTTCGAACAGCCGATGGCCGTTGTGGTCCCAAGGTGCTGAAATGGCGGCGTCGCACCAGAAAGAGCAGTGTTGATCGACCCCACACCAGGTGGACTGAGACATCAAGCGAGTCGCAGGTTTTTGTTGGATATAGGCAGCTCAGTATCGTGATGTTTGGAAGTCCCTACAAAAGGCCTATGTCCTGCAGTGGACATCCATCGGCTGATATGATGATGATGATGAAAAATCATCAGATCCGTGGATATGACCTCTGCCTTCAATTTGTAGTGTCTTGGTTTAAATCCAGTCTGGGCATGCACCTCCAACTTATCAGTTATATGCATTTTAAGAAATTAAATATCATGTGTCGCAAACACTGATGGAAAAATTTTGTGAGGAAACCTGCATAGCTGAGTCTGTTAATCCACATTGGGCAAGTGTGGTGGACTATAAGCCTAATCCCTCTCAGGTGATTTTAATTTTAAGGTATAAACAGTATAAAAATTTGTAAAATAGAATTATGAAAAGATTTTTTTCATTGTACACAACAAGACGTTACATATTGTATTAGAGAATAACCTTCAAGGTTGTCTTGTAATAGGTAAGAATAATAAGGTCAGGTACAGTATAGATAAAAAATGTTAATACTACTATTGTTAATGATTGAACAATGCATGTCATGAGTACAACTTCAATAGTACTTCTAGTACTTCCAGACAACTACAAATGAACTGTCCTATAATTAGTAATTATCCACTTAGTCCCAATAGCTCAGCTCAGTTAGAGTGGTCAGTCTCATCACCAAAGGGTGGTGGTTTGATCCCCGCCCCAATACACTATTGTTTAATACAGTGTTTCCCGACAAGTAGAAGGGGAATGGGAATATTGGTCATATTTAAAAAAAAGGATATGGCAAATATTCTTTTTCTAAAAAAAAAAAAATGTTTACTATTATTAGCCAAAAACTGAGAAATCCATGCAATATCAGCCACATAAGGCAGAAAACACTATGCATGTTTCACCCCAAAACTGGAACGTTCGCTTGAAATAGCAAAGAAGATCAATCAATTACTAATCATAACTTTCACAAAGCAATGCCTCTTTTCAATATGTGTTATAACTACAGATTACAACATTTCATAATTGTTTGAATGACTCACCATTATTAATTGGCTTAAATAGAGGATGTTTTTAATTAATTAAATGGTTTGGTGTTTAATTTCAACTAAATTAATTTTTCCTTAAAGAATTCCGAATTAAATGCATTGTATTCTGAAATGTTGGAATTTTTCAAGTAGCAAGACTTACCAATCATAAGCCTCACAGTTTCAGGGTTAAATGGATTCCATGTTCCGTTAGAGAGTGCCAGCTGTAGCTCATCTGCAGATATATAGCCACTTCTGTCTTTGTCCACTCTGTAAAAAGAAAACAGACCTTTATAGTTGTTACAAGCAATTTCAATTACCAATCCAATACCATTAATATATTAAAAATATATTAATTGTTATTGTATTAAAAATATATTAATTGATGTTAACTTTGATGTGTGAGTTTATCATTCCCCTCAAAAAACAACAGACAACTTTGTTGGTGAATATGAATGTAATGAAACTCAACTGTTAATTCATCATTAACAACCCATATTCAACCATATAACATTAGTCTACCAATCTGGTCCAATGTGGATTGGCAGACTTCACACACATAGAGAATTAAGAAAATTCTCAGGCATGCAGGTTTCCTCACAATGCTTTTCCTTCACTGTTTGAGACACAATATGATATTTAATTTCCTTAAATGCACATAACTGAAAAGTTTTGTGACTTGACTTGAACCAATGCACTCCAAATTGAAGGCAAAGGTCATATTATCCACTGGGCTATCAATTTAGTAAAACAGGCACCACAGATCTGTGAAAAATATTTAATATCACAGATTGGAGATAAGCAATTATTTATCAATAAAACAGTGACTCAATTTCATTCTACATATAAAAAAGTAGAAATGATCAACTACTAAAATAATTTATTTAAATAATAATCCTAATAAGTAATTCTTATTAACTAAATAATACAGTTTCTGTGATATATCATTTGTCAATTGATAACTATGGATTTGATAAAATAAAATGCTAGCTAGTGAGTAATCATAAAAGTTTGGGGACCTCTGCTCTACTATAGTGATACAATTAAGAATGAGTCATATTCATTCGGAATACTTCCAATAAGAAAAATATAAAAACCACATCTGAGTCATGAACACAAACTTCAGTTCTTGGTTTTTATCCTTCCTTTAATAAAAGTGAGATTTTACTGAGAAGAACCAGATTATTTATGCAATGTGAGACACATTTAGCAATCCATGTGCGGGTGCCATTGCATGGCAGGGAGAAAAACTCAGAGCTGAGTCCTGGACCAGTGACCAACTGATGTACTTATTGGGTTAAGGAATTCCTTGACAACTCGTGTTGTTCTCCCTGCCTAGCCAAATTTTTTAAAATCCTATTAGAGCTGCTTTGGATACCCATTCTAATATAGAATGTGCTGCAGTTTTAGAGAGGCCAAGGTCTTCAAGTAAGTCATAGTGAGATTTTGCTGGTAATCCTCTTTCTCCTACTTCTAAAGAGTACAGACTAACCAAATAGCCATTTTCATAGGCTATATTTATCTACATATTCCCATGAGAATGGGAGATATCATCTTCTTCTTCTTCTTTTCTGGGCCTTTTCCGCACTTGGCCAAAAATGGGAGCTATATGAAACCATTGGGAATCATCTAGTATGCATACAAAACTATTCAAAACAACATCCTGCATATTTAACCAATTATACTTAGTAATTAGTAAGCAATCTTAAAATCAGGAAGTTGGTTAAAAGAAAATTGTAAACAGTTATAACTGTTGCTGAAAAAATCCAGTATCATTTTAAGCCATTAGTGGAAAAACCCAACAATAGTTTGTTTATTTTTGAACTTGAAACCCAAGTTTTTGCTTTAGAGCTAGTCATAGGTACATACTTTTATACTTGGTCCGGAAAACTACAGTATTAAAGAACTCAAAATATTTACCTTCTGAAAATGTCCCACAGAAACTCTCGACTAGGCATTGGCGATTGGAAAGTCATGTTCACTTTATCTGTAAAAACATTTATAAAAATCTGGTTTTACTCGCTGACTCACTAATTAACATTATTGTGAAATATCGACACAAAATATAAATTAATATTTTTATTTATCACTTGTAAGAAGTAATACTCGGAAAACTAAATAAATTTTAATATTAAATGATAGAATTGATGGTAATACATTAATGGTCTAAGGTAATACAGAATGGAACATTTATAATTCAGTGAAACTCACATATTAATTTAGTTTAGCACTATTAATTAAATGTAGAACACAGGTGATTGAGTCTATTTTCTATGTATTTAATTATGACACAAAATACAAATAAGAGATAAGCAGAAAACTGGAGCTCAATCAGAAAATATTAAAAGAAAGCAAGTTTTGAGGAAAAATTGCGAATGAAAACACACGTCGTAAAAATTGACATTGACTTTAATATTTTTTCAATAACTGACCACAGATAAATCTTAAGCTTTACGGCTCTGCGTTCCAGTTGCTCTATATCGATAAACAACAAAACAACAACGAATTTTTTTTTAAACTGCATAACCGTTCATTGTCGAGATATTTCTAAAATATTTTTATGATAATCCATTCAATAAATGATGTTAAACACATTAGACTACAATGTTGTATTTAAAAATGTTATCTTTGATTACTACATTTTACATGGTATTATAGCTGTTATAGTATCTATAACATTTTCTTTGATTTGATTTTAAAATGGCGGATGTCTCAAGCGAAGACCGAAAAGTAAAGTTAACTAAAAATGGCAAAATTGTGAAAAGACGCACACGAAATCCAGAAGGTAATTTTAAAGCTTTACATCCAAAAGCTCCGGACATTGTCATTAAGTTTATATCAACAGCCACCTCTCGATTTCATGTAATAAATAACTTTATCCGTGAAACAATTTTGACTCTTACTACTTTTTGATACGCAAGTAAAAATTACAACAGTTTACCGATTGTTTTGAACAATATTTTAAGTCATTAGAAATATTAGCAGATTAATATCACCATCACGACAGCAAATTACGATAAATACTATACACCTGTACATATAGGTACCTACTGCTCCTGATTTGGTATGTTTATTCTTATCATTTGTTGTAGAATGGCACAAACAAAAACAAAAGCGACTACGAATAGCTGGGCTGGAATACATAAACGCGAACGGTAAAGTTGTTCCGCCAAAACATCCTGGACCCGATTGCAACTGCCGTCGAAATTGCTTTCAAAAAGTCCCTGAAGATGTGCGAATGAAAACATTTCAAGGCTTCTATTCCATGAAGACGCACGACGAACAAAATGCCTATCTGTTTGGTCTCATGAGACAAGTAGACGTGAAGCGGAAAAGAGTAAAATCGAGCAGCCGCCGCACTTGCACTTTTGAATACTTCATAAGAGTCAAAGGGCGTGAGACCCAAGTATGTCAGACTGCCTTTAAAAATATTCATGCAATAACAGAGCGCAAAGTGAGAGTACTCTGTAAAAAGATGGATGATGGCGTCATGTTCCCCAGTGACAACAGAGGAAAAAACAGCCACAGAAGATCTGGGGAGGTACGGCTCCCAAATGGGGTAATAGACCAAATCAAAAACCATATCTATTCCATTGTTCATACACACAGATTGAAAGACTTCATCCGGCTGGACAAAATTGCTGGGCTAGAAATTAATATTTCCAAAATGTGGAAGGATTACATAAAAACCTATGATCCAGATAACATAACAGCTACAATGCCTAAATCTAAACGCAGCTCTGATATAGCACTCCAAACAGAACCACCACTGCAAATACAGAATCAACCTCTACAGGAGACCTTTGCTCCTATTGCATATCCAGGTAGTGGGCACCTAGTAAACATTGCCGAGAACTACTTTGAGAACCAGTATCAAACAGCACTAGCTACTACAACTAATTCTACAAATTTTTATCCAACACAAAATGGGGCTCCAGGAATGGGTATCATTCTTCAGTCCACTGTGACCAGAACCACTCAACCAACAGCTTTTATCTTGCTGCAAACAAAATCTGAACCCCAACATGCTGATAACAGTACCTTGGCTATTGCCAATGTTCCCTACAATCACACCCCTGAATTAGAAGATGAAACTTGTGAGAAAGAAGTAAAAAAATTAAAGAAAGAAAGAAAAAAAGGCCCTCTTGTCAAACAGTGGAGATACACTAATATATTTCATGATGAGATCAATGGTGCTGCATTGGCAGCAATCAAAACGAGGCTTGGGATGTACTATGCAGAAAGTGATGCTGCAAGAAAAAAGGCCAAGCAGGCTCGGCCACAAGAAACAGTACAGATTCAAGTGCCTCCTGAGCAACCACAAATTCGAACAGAACTAGCACCTCTCCGGCCTCCACATCAACCCATCAGACCAACACATACTGTAACAATCTATACATAATATTGTCATGTTTTGGACTTTGTCGACTGATTTGTTAATTAATTTCTCGAATAACGTTAGAAGTAACATTAGATGAACAATTTATGTTATCATTATTTTAGGTTGCATAGGTTATAACAAAAAACATTATATCCATGCTTTTTTATAATTATGTCTTTTATAAGGAAAACAAGATCTAAAAAGTACTATCAGTTTTATGCCATTTATAGCATTTAATGTGATTTTTCATAATCAATCATATATTTAGTCATTATTTTTAAGATTTCATAGAAAAATATATAATGGAAGATAGAACTTCAAATAGGTAAATAAAATCATAATAAGCAAGACAATCTTAATTATAATTTTACTTATTGTAACTTTATCTTTTGTTTAGCTTTAAGTATTGTTTACATAAATATTACATAATGTATATTATATTTGACAAGAAATTTGCTATTTAAGCATTGTTTTATTTGCACTTCAAAATAATTAGTTGAATAACTATTATCAGCATCTGCCCGTCAACATGAAGGTTTTTTTACCAGAATTTGGAGGTAATTGTACCAACTCTTAAATATATGCTAATAACCATACCTCCTTTCAGAAGGTAATACAACAATATGGCAGGAATGCTATAAAATAAAAGCACATATTAAATCTTTGAGCAGCTGCAGCAAGACTTCCATATTGGAAAAATATATGAAAATAGTGATAAATCTTGATGACATTTGCAATTTATCATAAGTATAGCTGATAGTTAAATAGTTCCTATGTAAGTTACTAATGCATCAGTTACATGTAATGGCAAATAGATGGGGGCATACTAGTAAAACCAAAAGCAAGTCAGTTTTTATATTATTTTATTAAACCTAATTTATGCTGATAACACACAAACACCACCAACTTCCTTGATTTTCTTTTCAGCAGTCTTTGAGAAGAACTTGGCTTTTACAATGACAGGTTGTTCTGGTAATTTTCCTTTGCCCAGCAGTTTGTAGTAACCCTGAAAATAAATAAAACATTTCATGGGGAACTGTTTGTAAAAGATTTGTGAAATTATATCATTACTATTCTAGTAATAAAAAAGCCTCAATAGCTCAACAGTAAACAGGCTGGACTTTTAACTGAGGGGTTGTGGCTTGATCCCTACCCACTGGACTGTAGTGGTTAATAGTAAACATCTAACAACTAACAAAATTTTGAAAGTGGTAATAAATATATTAAAAAGAACAAATAATAAAAGGGAATTGCCCATCCCTGACCCAGGCCTACCCTAACTCAGCAATTTACTTATAATTATCTAAAAAAATCTTGAAAATTCCATTTTAATAATGAAATTAAATGAGAAAATGAAATGAAAAAAAAAAAAGTTTGCTACAACATTTAACAACATGTTTAATTCATTTTTGATTTTTCCACAACAGGGACAAAGCTAAGATTGTTGACCATACAGCCTGATTTTATGATATTTTGTGATATTATTGTATATATTTTTTATACATGGGTTCCCTGAGCCAACATTGTATGGGCTGGTTGGCATTCCCCTTTGATATTCTCAATTGCAGAACTAAGACTTCAAAAGATGTGAAAGTAGGAAAGGGAATACTAGAAGCAATAAGGCTGTCTTTACATGTCACATCTTACATTTTTGTATATTATTACACTAGCTGACGCCCCGCGGTTTCACCCGCGTGGTTCTCGATCCCGTATGAATACGGGGATAACATATAGCCTATAGCCTTCCTCAATAAATAGGCTATCTAACACTGAAAAAAATTTTTCAAATCGGACCAGTAGTTCCTGAGATTAACATTTTCAATCAAACAAACAAAAAACTCTTCAGCTTTATATATTAGTATTAAAGTATTGATTGTTTCATGAAGTTTTAGACAGCCACTATGGCATGCACAGTGGATTTACAAGACAGAGGTCCTGGGTTCTATTCCCGTCTGGGCCAATTGAGGTTTTCTTGATTGATCTGTCTGGTGGGAGGCTTCAGCTAATTACCACTCTATCGGTAAAGACGTACTGCCAAGAGGTTTAGCGTTTGACAACCTCCGTGGCGCAGTGGAAGGTTGCAGTGGAATGTGCGGTGGATTTACAAAACGGAGGTCCTGGGTTCGATCCCCGGCTGGGCAGATTGAGATTTTCTTAATTGGTCTGGCTGGTGGGAGGCTTCGACCGTGGCTAGTTACCACCCTACCGACAAAGACGTACCGCCAAGCAATTTAGCGTTCCAGTACAATTTCGTTTAGAAACCGAAAAGGGGTGTGGATTTTCATCCTCCTCTTAACAAGTTAGCCCGTTTCCATCTCAGACTGCATCATCACTTACAAAAAAAAAAGCATTCCAGTTTGATGAGTGTGGATTTTCATATTACTCCTAACAAGGAAAAAGAGATTGTAAAAAAAAAATTACAACTCACAGCTTTAACAATGTTGATAACTGGTACTTTGCCATCTGTGGCATTGGCATATTTGAGTCTGGATTGCTCTGATACCAGAGTCCACAGCTTGTCCAGGTTCAGAACAGGACAGAAGTTCTTGTTTCTTCTTAAATGGTAATTTCTCATACCCAACTGAAATCAAAAAGTTTTTTTTTGATTATCCTAATAAATACGCATTTTTTAAGAACAGTGTGTGGGTACAAGAAACAAGGTACATTTATACAATTTTCACAGGTTCTATAAAATATAACTACACCAAATCCAAGTAGTATTTTGCAAGCATACCTACATACAGGTCAAATAAAGAACAACCTTTAAGTACAGTGCCCGCCACGAAATATTGTATTTGTGAAGTTAGCAACAAAAGACTGAAAGAATTAATCAATAACAGTACAAACAGCGCGAGCAGGGAGCTGGCTAGACGCGACCGTGCATTTATACTCAACTCATTCTGCAGTTAACTTCACAAACATAAAGATCTGTGGCAAGTACTATATCATAAAATGTTTTTACAATTAATCCAATTAGACAAAGTTGTGGGTACCACTAGTGACCACTTTTATATATACAGGAAGAAATTTTTTTTAGTACGGATATTTTTATATTTTGTACATAAACAAAATTTAATGAACAAGTATTTTTTCTTTTTTTTTTAACTCAAAAATAACAAAGTTATCGTTAGCTAAAGTTATTTACGTTTAAACAGAATTTGAGGGTCACCCTATCGCTGTACTAGGTAATAGGCAACTACAAAATCAGCTGGTAGGTTAGCGAGCGCCCGCGCCGAGGGCCGTTGACCTTTGTGCGTTTATTTTATTTTGGTTTGATACCTATTATTTTTATAATAATTAAAGGTCGTCACTTTTGAGCTGAGTACCGATATTCCTTTCATTCTTTTTTGGGCTTAGGACCATCAATAATGCCTGAAGTGCATGCGTAATAATAATAAAAACTATGAACTTTCGATTGAAATAATGAAATACAAATGATGATTATTATTACGCAAACTTTTGCATTAAAGGCGTATTTAAAAAATTTTAATCAGCATATTTACATTAATCAATGATATCTACTTACTAAGTTTGTTTTTGTTAATTTGAAAATTTTAATCACTGTATTTTAACAATTGTTCGAAATGAAGTCCATTCCTTTCAAGGCACAACCGAGCACTTTTTAATAAAATTTTCATTTAGTTTATTTAAAACACTTGTTCCTCACATTAGGCACTGCGGGGTTCAGGATTCCTTGGGCTCGTGGCCTAGGACAGGGTTCCCAACTTAGGGGTTTTCCCCCCAGATTTAGGGGGCAAATAAGTGAAATGGGATTTTTTTAGGGGTCTGAAATTTTTAGGGGTATTTTCAGGGATATTTTGACTCTTTAATATGTTTAAATTGATGATGATTTTAATATTTCTTTCTTGGCCTAGCGACTTATAACGACATATAATACGTTATTCTACAACCACTCTGAGGCAACTGGCGGCGATTTTCATCGAATATAAAAAAAATGGTAAATTTATTCATTGTCAACATGTATGATTTCAAAAAATCTGAATCTTCAGATAAAGACGTAGGATTTTGTCTGTATTAAATATAGACTTTTGAAACTTATTACAGCATATTATTTCTAAATTATTATGAATTTATATTTTTTAGGGGGACAACTCAATAATTAAGGCGATTTTAGGGGTTTTTGACACAAACTTTAGGGATAAATATTTTGGAGAGTTGGTAACACTGGCCTAGGAACACTCACTCGTACATTGTGCAAGCTGCACGAAGGTGTTCATTGCTGAGCAAATACACTCGCCCCATTTCGTAATAGTCGCGATTTGAAAATCCCGACATAGTAAATGCGCAAGCGACGGCAGATTGTCTGTCACTGGTCGCCCATCGGCAATTCGGTAGGCGTCCTCAGGGATTTTTCGATCCCCTCACCTCTGCCACCCCCGTCAGTCGAAGCCGAAGCGATATGCCTACGGCCGGTATTTCTTTGTCGGCGTCTTACAAAGTGCCGCCAGCATTTGCGCAGTTTGTTTGGTAATGTGTCCATTATTTTGTTATTTCTGAGACATAAATTGATAAAAAAAAATTACATAAAATGTATCGAACTGTTTGTAGATTTATGTTCTATTAATCATACTGAACCACGAAAAAAAATATCGGTACTAAAGTCCGAATCACCCTGTATGAATATTATAAAGTATACATGCTAAAGTAGATCTGTTTGTGTCTGTTACCTCAAAGCAGAACACAGGCTGACTTTTTTTCTTGAAAATCTAGTTCTTGTAGGTTTTGTGAAATTCATGCTAACTAATTTGTGGGAATCTAAAGTAGTATATTATATTAAAAACCTAGCATGCAGTTCTGATTTTCCCAATCTATACTTTTTGTAATGAAAGTAGACTGTACTCTGCTTTAAGGTCCAGGCATTTATCGCTGTATTAAAATTCGTCTAAAATGCAGTGTAATAAGAATAAGGTTGATAGACTCGAGCATTCACTTGTAAAGAGCATTCATGCAAATGATACACCACAGAAAAAATAACATTTTAACAAGCATTCTAGCGAGCAGATTTGTTTGGAATTATAACATTGAATAGAGCGGTTCTATGACTTTGGAATATTTTGCTCTATGCCTGGCTTGGCTTTTTGTTTTAAAACATCTGGTTAGTAACAATCAACTTTTGGTAAACTATCCTCTCCTCTCAACTTGTATCAATAATGAGGTTAATAAAAGTTGATACTAACCAGCTGTTTTTATTGTTGCTCAATTAATATTCATACAACTTACAGCCACAATGTCCTACAAATTGTGTGGTACATTATCTCGTTCCGACGCTCACAAATTTTCATTTCCTGGTAACTCAGTTAAGTAGCTACCAGAACCAAGAATTTTCGTAAATAAAAAAGTTGATCATTTCATAGAGATGAAGCTACTTACGAAAAGTTAACTTTATTGTAATATCTTAAAATGATGAATGTGCAGTACCTTGCCAAAGTATCCAGGATGGTATTTGTCCATGTTGATTCTGTGGTGGTGCTCTCCACCAGCGTTACCGCGACCTCCAGGATGCTTACGGTGTTTACCTAGAACGTACAAATCGTTTCATTGAAACTAAGTTTCAGTCAGGAAAATTCTAACCTAAGATGTAAACACACAGCCGTACTCGTATACATATTTATCAGAATAAATTATAAATGAAACTGAAATTTACCGATACGTCCATGACCGTGGCTTACGTGCCCCCTTAGCTTCCTGGTCTTCTTCTTGGAGGTGGCCTGAAGAATAACAGACAGGTTAACAATTTGTTGTTTCAATAATTTCTCAGAATAATTTCGAAAATATTGTAATCGGCATCACACTAAGCACTAATACAAAGCACAACGAATTTTATTATCACATTATATTTTAGGATTCATGGAATAAAATTAGATAAATCACAAATATAAACACCAACCATATTTCCAGCTTTCAACAATTTTTTTAAAAGAAAGAGACAAAAGTAAATCGCTTCACGTCAATGTCAGTTTGTATTTTTTTCCTGGCGCTAGGTATGCTATGGGATTTTGTGTTCTAGCTTTTTTGAGCCTTACCATAGATTAGAGATCACTGACACAAAGGCCAAAGACACTTAGACAACTATAAAAGATAGCTTTATTATCTCTATTGTACTATATTTTAAATATCAAATTTATAAAATATAAAATAATGAAATGTGCTTCACGTTATACATTTTAAAGGATAGACTTTCAGGAATAAATAAGAACTAGAACCCAGGTCCGCGTAAATATAGTTAAAAAAAATAACGAGGTCATGAATAGCCGACATATCGCTGACATAAACATAAAAATCACTAATCTGTGCTCAGTACGTTTCCAGAAAATGGTCGGATTGTGTGTCGAGGTCTGACACGTATTTATCTAATAATCGTAAATATATTTTTGTAACTTTGCTATGTTGTTCAATTAATCGTCGCTTTGATAGCACAAACTTATTTAAAATTGAAAAATGGAGTTCAGAGAGACGCTGCTGGCCGCTCAACGGAATCAACAGGAAAAGTCTTCTGCTGTAAGTTTTCGTACTCCTTTTGCGACATAATGTGGGCTTATTATGCTATATTTTATTATTCAGGAACACATCGAATTGCAAACATTCACTATAGAAGTACATGGTTACTGTTTTTATATTTCAACGAATAAATAATTGTCTGAGATTCTCCCCTTTAACTGACCGGACTATTGTGGTTTTGTTATCTTTGATAGTAAATGTTTGTTGTCATCTAGGTAAATGTAAAAGTTACGATTTCTACAAGCATTGTGAATATTATATTAATAGTGGTTTACCATACTATTTGTTTATATTAAATGTAATACATAATTTAAAAGATTGTAAAACTTATGGGATGCAAACTACTGTTTAACAAAGATAATCACAAATTTAATGCTTTACTAATTCGACATATTTTTATGAACTGTTTCTGGATTTATTTGCTGTCGTTAAATTTAAACATTATCATTTCATTTTCATTAAACATTAAAAAATATTTACCAAAGAACTGAAGTAAAACCTCTTTAGCTCTCTCTGTCTCTCTCTATGTCCGTTCGCCTCGCCAGATTATACTTTTCGTAACGCATTTACCAACTTACTCCCCAAGTCAAGCATGCACAAGGAAGTTTCACTTCAATCCATATGCAGATGTATTCTGTACATTTTGGTATATAATAAAAATGGTATTTTTTCAGAGGAGAACCTATTATAAAGCTCGATTTGATCCTCCAAAGAAAGAACAGAAGTCGCGGGATCAGCTCTCAGCTAACATACAGAAGTTTCTAGCTAAGAAGGAAGAAGAGGAAAGACAAAAAAAACTAGATGCACAACGCAAAAAAGATGAACTACTTGCTATGCGAGACCCGAAGGTGTGTATGAGGTCTCATAAATGTTTAATTTTTAAGCTCAAGGCTATGGATTTTGTGTCGAACACAAATGAATAAATTTACACACACAACAGGCTGTGTGGTGGACCAGTTTATAAAATTTTGAATTTCAGATGCTTTATGGACTTAACATGAAACTTCCTTTGTTCCTTATTTGTGTCATGTCAAATTTTAGATTATTATTTGATTTATGTGTCTACTGATGGTACAATTATGACAAAAAAATGGTTGAGATACAATGTATTTTATATAAATGTGTATATAAAATACATTGATATCTCAACCATGTATTTTATAAAAATGTAAAAAAAGATTCATCAACTTTAAATATATTTAATTTAGAATTCTCCTAAAAATGTGTTCTTAAAACGAGTTAGATAGCAGATTAATCATTGCAGAAGTTTTTTTTATGTGTTTGATTGATTTGAACTGTTAATAGGTTCATTTACCATTCTAATCTTTTTTTCAGTTTATGAACTCTGACCTTTTCCAAAATAGACCAGAATTACCTTCTACAGGACCTGCCTCCCTAGAAGCAAAACTATTTGATCATGATCAAATATGTTCATACAAACTGCATCAGGTCCCGGGTCTTGATACCAACAGGTGTTTAACCATTCACCAGTAGGTATGAAGACCAAGGATCTGTTCAGTCTTTCTACTGGACGAAGGACCCAGCACCTGCACCGTGGACCCATGGAATGCTAAGATAATCATCTTGAGTTTTAACTAAAGTTAACTAATGTATTTAATGTTAATGATAGAAGAATATGTATAAGCTAAATCGGCTCTTCTTCTTTTTGGTTTTTATCATTTCTTATTTTATAAAAAAAAAGTAGTTGAACTGGCAAGCTTTGTTTTTGTAATAACTTTAAAAGTTATTACAAAAAATTGGGTTGGATCCTTTATATTTACCTATCGGTATGAAAAATAGATAACAGCCTACTATTTAGACCTGTTGAATATACATATTAAATTTTATTAAAATCAGTCAATCTGGTTCTGAGGAGTATGGCTACTAACACTGTGACACAAGTTTTATTTATATGACTAGCTGAGCAGGCAAATATTGTTTTGTCTTATTATTTATTTCTGTAAATTATTAAAAAAATATGAGATAGACCAGCATTATTAGATACTAAGGTATATGAAAGATAGACAACAACCTGTTCTCAGACTTACCAAATATACATATAAAACTTTATTAAAATATGTCAAGCCATTTTCAGAGGAGTGGCAGTGGAAACTAACATTGTGAGTTAAGTATTTTATATAAATGATTATATTAATAAAATAAAGAAATGATTAAATCATTATCAGCACTGTATGTCCAACTTTTGCTTGGAACATGTAGCACAATGCTGAGTTGGATCCTTTTTCAAATAGTGGTCTGGATATCAGGCACTAATATAGTGTTAAGCTGATAAGTGTGGCCAGTCTTTGTAATCTATGTTTTTTTTTTCTATTTTTTAGGCATTGCGAAAAATTCAGAAAACATTAAAGGTGATTAAGTCCGCCAATAAGTCTGTGTTAGCGGACGCGATTGACACCGAGCATACAGCTGTTACGAGGGAGGGTCCTGATCAACCAGACCAGGATGACTACGGCTATGAGTCTCAGGAAGCTGCAGCTTTATATGAAAAGATGATGCAGAAGTATAGCAAGATGCCTGATGAACCAAAATTTCCTACAAGCAGTATGTTTTAATATTAAGTTATTCTTAACTCCAAGTTGACCTTCATGAAAAAATATATTTGGGCCTGACTTTGGGCTAACAGTTTGACAAGTAATTTAGCAATTTAATTTGTCTTACATTATATATTTATTTTATTTGGATTAGATAATATCATAATAAAGTACATAAATAATATATAATTTAAAATGTTTTTTTGTAAAAGCCAGACAGCCAAAATGTTTATGCATAGAATACAAAAATTAAGGCAAATTATTATTTGTAAAAGCGTCATATGTTTATGGTACATATTTGATTTATGGATTAGTTCTTTGTTTGCTACCAATAGGCACGCACTGAAACTACTGGATCAATTTTAAAAATTCTTTCACTGATAGAAAGCTACATTATCAGCTATACAAACAAACATACATATTACATATCCCTGTGGCAGTGGGAACTACGAGTTTGAAACCCGGGTCCCACAGGGTCTGCTAGTATAAATAATATCAATGATACATCAAAGAATGCTAAATGGGCACCTACGCATTGTTATAGGTAATAATATAAATAAAGACTTAAATGGTACTCGGGAGAGAGTGAAGCACGCCTTGCAACATGAAGACGAACCTGTGCCCCACAAGCGAAGACGGCGGACAGAAAATGGTGGTAAGATCAGTTTATGCAATTAAAAAAACTGTTTTTTGACATATTGATTTGTCAAATCACAGAAGTAACAAAATATTACAAGCACAAAATTTAGGTATCTGTTGTAATACCAAGTTAACATAATCTAAAGATAACTTCTCTTTAACTAGATTATTTTCTGAATTGTAAAAATTTAACAAAGAAAATTTCTGCATATCGCTATGGTATATCAAGCTGTCTAGGTTAGCTATTGTTAAAGTTTATCTATGTGTCTCGTCTTAAACGTGCCACAAAGAAACATACAAAATAAAAGTATGTACAATCAGATGCAGGATCAATAGTGGTAATGGTATTCAAATATTCATTTGTCAAAACTATAAATATATCTACTGATATTATCTGATGTGATACAGCATTAAAATTTAAGTTCTTGTGATTTTGTACATATCTATAGAAATAGCTTTATGTACTTGGGTTATAAGAAGAAACTGGTAATTTCAGGTTTCTTGCCCGCAAGATTGTTTTAATTAAGTTATAATATTTTAGACAAAGAAAGAGAGTCAAGCCCTCCACAAAAATATGAACCTGAGAGGAAAAAGGATGAGAAAGCTGAAAAACCCAAGTTCCGCAAACCGGCGCCTCCTCCCATGGACTTTAATCAGCTGTTAAAACTTGCTGAGCAGAAAAAGAGCGAACCGTTGGAAGTGGCCATAAAGAAAGCTATACCCGAATCTGAATCCGTTAGACCGATGACAAAGAAACAAAAACGAGAATATGAGGAAGAAATGGCGCGTCGGCAACGGAGACAGGAACGTATGGAAGCAGAAAAGTCTGGCCGGAAAGGTATAAATTAACGATAGCAATATTTTGTAGTTATGTTTAAAATATTTAATTGTCTGAATACAAGAAAACATTTTATAGAACATAGTTATAGAACTTGCTTTGCATTTATTAGTTTGGTGTCTTAAGTATAATTATTTTATTTCAGTTGTCAAAGAGGAACGAAAGGTTGAAAGAGAAAAGCCAGAGAAGAAATCTGAACCATCCGGTTTTGGCAGAATCCCCAAACTTGGCGACAAAAATACCAGCAATCAGAAAAGTGAAGCCTCCAAATCTAAAAATGAAAAAGACAGACATAACAGTGAACGAGAAAAAGCTGATCGGATACAACGAGAAAAAGATAGAGTGAGGTCTGAAAGGGAGAAAATAGAGAGTGAGAAACAAAGACAGGAAAAAGAGCGATTTGAAAAATTAAAAGCCGAACGAGACAGGATTGACAGAGAAATGGAGAAATTCAGAGAAAAGGAAAAGCTTGAGAAGACTAAAGCAAAGTTAGAAAAGACATCTGATAAAAACAAATCAGACAAAAATATTGACAGATCTAAAATAAGGGAAAACGAAATCAAAAAGAGTATAGATTTAAAGAGTCAAAACACTTACAGGATAGACAAGAGTTCTAATGAGAAAAGGTTAAATGTGCCACAGAAGGGCGACCAGAGACTTAATGGACATGTACAGGGTAAACCCATTCCGAAATTGGGAAAGGAATTAAATAGAAGTGACATTAAAGAAAAACAAAAGAGTGCAATTGATAGATCTCAACCGAGTAACGGAATTAGGACAGATAAAAAATTACCAGATGCAAGAAGGCTAGATGAAAAGAGGCCAATGACAAACAAACCTGCACCGGGTTCGAGCAAAGCGGCAGTAAACAATAGTTTTGATTTCGATAAACACGTCAACTCCTTGGGCAAGAACGGAAGCAAGTTTCCACCTGGTGCAGTCAAGAGGAAACCACACCCTGACGAAATTAGGAAGCAGCAAAAACGTAATCCATTCTTTTTTAAAAACAGCTATACTATTTATATATAAAACCCTTAGACTAATTAAATAAGGACCTGTCTGCTAGACGTTACTTTTGTCTAAGTATATGATCAACGATCTAATGCGATTTTAGAAGTCTCTATTGAATTGATGTTTCATAGTTGTAATCCTGTTTGTTGGTTCAAGAGCTCCGTAAAAACTCCTTTTTCTGTAGTTGAATGGTGTAAAAAACTGTTACCAACTTCTAATTTAGTATAAGATAAACCTAATCTAAGCTAGTTTCCTCAAAAAATGGCAGACAATTTTGTATGTAATTAGTCTGAGACCATACCTGATTAATGAGTAGTGCTTAGCCTTGAAGCTACTGATCATAAGGATGTGTTATGAAACATTTGAGTTTTATTCTATTCAAGAAATCATTAACAGTGGGTAATTTGTAGTGTAAACACTGTGCCGCTGAGAGCACATTCCGGGTACTGTCCTTAATTTATAGTATTTTTAACCGACTTCCAAAAAGGAGGAGGTTCTACGTTCGGCTGTATGTATGTATGTTTTTTTTTTTAAATCCGTGAAGCAGTGTGGTTGATTTTAGTTCCAAATACCCTCAAATACCCATTAGCATTTAAAAAAGAGGTCTCTTAATGATAACAAAGTTGTTACTATAGTGTTTGTGTATACTAAATAGATACCTACAATACTACATACACTATCTCATGTATATTGGTAGTGGGGGCAATGGGACAGTCTATCACCTGCGCTTGACCGGGATGGTCGTGTGCGATCTGCTTGCCATACCAGTGTAGGAATGAGCCAGTGATTAGCATATCTTACAGTGAAGACGGGGGTCCTTACAGTTACTAATATTAAATGTTGGTTTGTGTTACACCATTCATTCTATAATTATAAAGTAAGTACTTTTCTCAAGTAACAGAAAAGAGCGAAACCGCGGGTATTTAAGTAGTAATAAATAATGCAAATGTTGTCTGTCAGGTCGTATGGTGCAGTCTGATTCGGAGTACGATTCCGAAATGGACGACTTCATTGACGACGGGGACGAGAACTTGGATTATTCGACGCACATAAAAGAAATATTTGGTTACGACAAGGCAAAGTAAGTTGTTTTAGTTGTTATTATATTAATAGAAGAGCTTTATTGTATCTACTAAAGTACTTAGTAAGATAGATTATAATACACAGAAAAATAACACGTTCAATTGTAATCAGTATGTTCAGTTTACAATATATAGACAGATTACAATATAGAGTGAGATTATAAAATATCGTATTTAACAATTTAACGGTAACAGATACATTATTCATCATGTTTATCAATATCTTTTTGTATTACAGATATCGGGATTTAGACGATGATGACGACCCCTCGATGGAGTCCAGTTTCTCTCGGCAACAGCGGGAGGAATATATAAGCAAGAAAATAGGTAATCTATTTATTACCTTGCGAATTTTAACTTTAAATTGAGAACACTTATGTCCATTATTGTCTGGCAAGCCATCGCATTTCATCGTTGTCAACCCATGTTCGACTTACTGCTGAGCTCGAGCCTCAGAATGAAAGGGGTTATACCAATAGTCCACCACGCTTGCCCAATGCGAATTGGCAGACTTCACCCACACAGAGAATTAAGAACTGGTATGCCGGTTTCCTCACAATATTTTTCCTTCACCATTTGAGACACGTAATATTTAATTTCTTAAAATACACGCAACTGAAGGAGAGATGCATGCCCCGGACCGGATTCGAACCCACACCCTCGGGAATCAGAGGAAGAGGTCATATCCACTGGGCTATCACGGCTCTTGAGCCTAACCATAATGCAACATAAACCATAGTTGGTTTTCATGTGCACTAATTAAACAAATATTAAAAACTAAAAAAAATAACAACATGAAAAAAATAAAAAATAAAATGATTAGCGGGTAGTAAAACAAATAATTAATTATTATACTCTTTATTAGTTACTGTTCTAGTGCGTTTGACTGTGGATGTATTGGTACGGTGTAGAGACAAGCGTTTCACGTTTGGAGAAAGAATCGACGTACCAGGCCAGTCGTAGCCAAGTGGCACGTCGGTTCTCTGTCTACGATCGCTAACGCTTCGAAAACTGGATAAATATTATGGGAATGACATTTGCTATCGCCAGGTCACGTGATCAAGATCTTTAATACACATACATTTTTCTAGTTTTCGAAGCGTTAGCGTTTGCAGAAAGAGAAGTGACGTGCAACCCGGCAACCGCTTGATCTCTCCTTTTACCACTACAACCAAAGACAAACAGACTACACAACAACTCAATACGATACAAATCATAATCATAATAATACAAATCTAACGATCATCACGTTACCTACGACGTCATTAGTTCGTGCCATTTTGTATGGGGCGTTTTTCAGGTATCCGCGGCAGCGCCGCAAATTGGACCCTTTAAATCCCTGTAGCTCCGAAAGTAATGATCGCAGATAGCCTGTTCCTTTTACAAAATTGCTTTACAATTAGCATACTCTTAATTTATGTACAATTATAAAAAACTGTCATCATCCCTATTATTAAGAAAATTGAGAAACCAGAATCTTATCTGTTTTTCCTAATATAGGGATAATGGAAGACTTAGAAGATATGCGAATGGAGGCGATGGAGAAGAGTAAAAAGAAAAAGCAAAGACGAATTAGTGATGACTGATGGATAGACCCGCGTCCTGCGTATTCTACACGGACCAAGCAATCAATTACTAAATTATTTATGTTAGCTTTAGAATATATTAATGTTTTAGCTTTGTGATTTGTGTAGGCTTGAGATGCGTGCCATATCTCATGAGACAAAATGACATATCGTCGACCAATACCAGCAGATAGAAAAACGATATTTCTAGTTCGGTCGCTATTCCTCGACAATGTCTTTTTTTCTCCACGTGATATGTCATGGCGTGCATCTTAAGCCTAATGAAATGTTTTAAATTTTAGTTTTATTTATCAATTATGTTGTGTATCAATTCGGCTTCTGTGATTTTTACAGGGGTATCTAGACAGTCAAGTTAAATTATCATCCATACTAATATTATAAATGTGAAAGTGTATGGGTCTGTTTGACCGTCTTTCAGGGCAAAACTTAACGACGGATTGACGTGATTTTTAAGTGGAGATAGTTAGGAGGATGGAGAGTGACTAACCTACTTTTTGTGTCTTTCTAACCGCATTCCGCAATTTTCAAGGTAGAAAGGTAAAAATTGATAGGCGGACTATTTCTGACTAATAAACCGTACATATTTTTTTTTAAATCCACCAACCCCTTAAAAGAGGGGGTAAAATTTTATATGTCACTTTTCAAGCATATGGCAGTTAGGTAGGGTAGGGGATGGGTAGAGTAGTGGTATTGTAGGGGTAATAAGACAGGGGCAGGGTAGGGCTTGGTAGAAGTGGAGTAGGGTAGGGAAGAAGTGCACATAAATCAAGGGAAGCTTGACCGGGTCCGCTAGTCATTAATAAAGTTACCAAATAGTGCCTTTGCAATGGTCATTACTCTTATCTGTGTACAAGTTCTTTCGTAATCTTCACTTTAAATTAATTCACTTTTTTTTAAAGGGAATGCAATTGATGATATCTATTCGTCTACTACTTTCTCTGTCTACGCTCAAGTAACACACACAATCATAATCATCACAAGTATTATAACATTTTTGAAATGACCGTCTAGTAACCCCCTTAAGCAACGCGTATATTATGAATCATCACTAAACGTAATAATCATGATTTTTTTTATTGTTTACTTTAAAATTTATTACCTAGTTTATTATTTTTAATGAAGCAGGTAAAATTGACAGGTCATCTATAGTTACAATAACAAGTTATATTTTATTTTAGCCACATTTAATTATTGCACACCTGGATGTTTTTTATTTTACTATTAATTTCCTGAACTAATTTTGATAGAACTTCAATGCTACAATAAATGTTCAGGAAAATAGCATTGTTTGTAAAACTGTCAGTAAGATAGATCAATTAAGGTTTTAACAAAATGCTATTTATATACGTCGGTTTAGATTTGATCAGAAATATGTTGTGTTTAAGTTTGTAATATTAATTTAATATTATCGAATAAACAAATAATGGTGTCAATTTACATGTACATAGATTCTTAACTAAAATGACAGCTCTTGAAATGAAAGTGTAAAAAGAAAAAGTTGTTGATGGAATATGTAATAGATTGGCGTGTCGGGTGTCAATTTAGATATTCGTTTTTAAAGATTTAGATATTTCTTGTCATTAAAAAATAGTTCAGTCTTGTGTCTGAATAGGTTTTTCAATACGGGGATAAAATATAGTCTATGGCACTCACAAATTACATGGCTCGAATCCAGTACTCATATGTTTTGTATCCATTGTTGAGACTAACTGGATCATCCTCTTGCGCTACGACGTCGTGCGTCATCGTAACACACAATGCGTCAAACCGTTGAATTGCAACGCTACGCACTAATGAGGTATCGCCCTAAGTTATTTCTTGTTTGAGAGAATGCAACGGATGCTATGAACATGTCTATCACTTTCCCTGTCTGGGGATAGCATTACTCTCCTGAGTAAATATGTTCCTTGGCATTACTTTGGCTCCCATTAGTTAAGAATCGGTGTACAAAAATATAAACACCCAATAATTTTATTATTTTCAATGTTAGTGATATTTTTATTTAGAAATGTGTAAGTCTTTTTTTATTTTAATAATAATTTATGTATAAATAATAGGCGAGCTTTCATTCGGAAAGATACAGATTTAGTTGCAATTAGAATGTTTGTATAGTTGCACTTAATTTTACTTTAATATGTACATAAGAAGTTTTTTTAACAAAAATAATATTGTAAAGGGTTGTTTATTGAAACAGTATGCATAATATGCCTATCAAATAGTTCAATCTTCATTGCCGTTTAGTTATTTGTGACATATAATAAATATTTAAAGGCTAATTTACTCTGTGTTCTTATAATTTAAAGGGCCTTCATAATTTTTGACAGTGATAATATGGTAAACTTTTTCAGAGCTTTTGTGTATTGTCGTTGCTTTGTCTGAATATCTTACCTATAATAATTTGTGATTAGCTTAACTGAACTGTTAATTACGATTGTAATCTATGTAACAAATGGAGCATGACTGTATAAAAAATCAAAAAAAGAAAGAAATATATTAAATTGGTTACAAGCATGTTATCTAGTTATTATATTTTTTTTTATTCTTTACAAGTTAGTCCTTGACTCTATCTCACATCTCACCTGATGGTAAGTGATGATGCTATCTAAGATGAAAGCGGGCAAAATTTTTAGGAGTTGGATAATCCTCTTTCGGTTTCTACACGACATCTTACCGGAACGCTAAGTTACTTGGCGGCACGTCTAGTCTAATGCCGGTTGCCACGGCCGAAGCCTCCCACCAACCAGTACTGGACCAATTGAGAAAACATCAATCGGCCCAGCCGGGGATCGAACCAAGGACCTTCGTATTGTAAATCCACTGCGCCACGGAGGCCGTCAATCTTAATTAGATATATAAATAAACAACAAATAGAATTTTATTTTAATACTATGCAATCTCAACGAGGAACACATGAATAATGGTAATAAAGTTTTCCATTGGTGAAAGAATGTTCAAAATCGATTTAGCGGTTAAGAGGTGGAAGCGAACACTCACGTTCTAATTTTCTAAATACATATATATCTAAGCGACTAAAAACTCGTCGGTAACTTTGTTGCGATTGGTTGCTAGCGTAACTGTCAAAGCGTAGCTTGATCGGATCCTATATTTTAGTCATGATACATAAGCAGATCCCCGCGGTTTCACCCGCATAAGAATGGGCATTAAATATAGCATTTGTTCTTCGCTGATTGTGTAGCTTTCCATCGGTGAAAGAATTTTTAAAATCGGTTCAGTAGTTTCGGAGCCTACCCTACAAAGAAACTAAAAATTAAATCTTACCCCAAGGTCCCGGTGATTATCATTAAGTAACATTATAAATTAATGATGGATAAGTGTAACACTATATCAAAGTAGCAGCGCCCCGCGGTGTTACTCACGACAAATAAATATTGTATACAAGTTATTTATTTTTTCAGCGATAAAAACTAGCTTACCTATGTGTTTTGCAAGGTTATATAACCTATTTCCAATCCAAATTTCAGGTAATAATTAGGTTCAGTAGTCACGGCATGAGTAACAACTATTCATACCACCACCATAATTTTTTTTTCCCAAATCTCAAGAGACCATGGACTTTTCGGGACAATAAGTAGCCTTTCTGTTAATCCAAAGTATTATTTCCATTTCAGTAGATGCGGAGTTGAAAAGTGACATAAATAAATAAATAAAATAAAAATAATAAAGCCTTTTATTTCTTGTCTTACAAGTAATATATAATATTATAGACAGATTAGTAAAAGTAAAATATTTTATTATAGACAGATTAGTAATACAAGAACCCCTCTAGGAGAGGGTGAAGGCCTCCTCCTGAAAAGTGACATACATCCATACAAACTTTCGCGTTTAAAATATTTATAGGTAAGCTCGTCAAATTACATTGGAGCAGTGCGATTTTAATAACTACCATCCCCTCCTCTCTTTTATTGGTCGTACAGACTACTTTAGTAAAGTAAGTACTACTTTACTAAAGTAGTAACTTTAGTACAGACTACTTTACTAAAGTAGTCTACATTCACATGAACCTAAAGTTACTCTTTTGGATTAAAAAAATACGTTATATACTTAAACTGTGAAACCTGCTAGCCACTACGGTTCAAACTCTATATTTGGCTATCATTGTAAGAGAATACTATAGCATGGGCTTACAAACTTGCAGCCTTCCTAATGTGAGGTATGACTGGCTATCGCAAGCTATGTCTATATTAGAATGCGACGGATGCCCTCTAATCTAAGAGTCTATTACTTTCTCTGTTTACGGCTTCCGTCGTAAACAGAATTGTTTCCTCATTGACATCCCTCAACTTCTGGGATTTCTCTGTCTACTGGTTTCTACTTTTGGTCTTTTATCTATGGTATCTAAGCTTTTGGTAGTTGTGTCAATGTCATGAAAGTTTGGCATTTCGATCATCGAACATCGTTGTCAGTTGGTTGTCACATGTCAGTTGTCACTTGTCATTTATATTTTTACCATAGATGATACTATGTAGATATAGATGATTCTCAAAATTGAACTTGTCAGCTCTCACTGAACAATCTCCTTCGTGCCTTCTCCATCTACTCGACACTGGCGAGATAAACCGTGCCCAGTTGGCACAAATGAAAGCCATTAAGAAGAATTGAATTGAATTGAACCATAGATAATATTTTACATTATATCAAAGATTACAATGTATTAAGATTACAATGTATTATTGGAAATAGATAGGCTACTCTAACTTTTTTCGGAACGCTTGTGATAGCGCCATCTAGTGACTAGCTACAGTATTTTTAGTATAGTATCCATTATGTTATAAAAATAATAATGCATATTTTTTGTAAATGAGAGATTTTTAATTTTGTAATAGTTGAAGAAACCAATTGAGAAAAACAAAAAAAAAGACAAAAAGTTTTCCTATGTCCGGGCTCGAACTCAGGATTATTAAATCGTATCTTTGTTATGCACCACAAGGCCAAATGACTATATGGAACATCGTTGAAATTAATGTACGGTTACTGTCTTTCTTTAATAATCCCTTTGTTTTACAAATAAAACACATTCTTCCTATTGCACGTCAAAATTAAAAGGATAAATGATTCTTTTTTTTTTGTTTTTTTTTCCGTACTAACACGGTTTCAATCTCTAAAAACATTATAATACATACACACCATAAGTAATTAAATTTACTATCCTGGAATCTTAAATCTAGGAAGTAGATGGCGCTGATTCATAAAGATTTCACGTTTTTTTAAGTTCCCATGGCATCAGTGTTGCCAGAAGGTCACTTTTGTAACCTTTTAGGTGATTTTTTTGACTGCATTGGTAACTTTTAGGTTACATTAATAAAAAGGTTACTTTTACGTGAACTTTCGACAAATGCTCAAGAACTCATCGATGTTTCTGTGTCAATCTCACTATAAATGAAGACGTTACAATTAACGTTGCGAAATAAGTAAGTTGCAGTCACATTGAATTTCTTAAAAAAATCAAGTATGAATTTAAGAAATTAACGTCAATTGTTTTTAAAATTCTTGCTCTTTAATTGTATTTTTCTTATCCAATGAGGAAAAGGCAAACAATCAGGGCCTTACTTAAGATGATTCTATTTATGAGAAAAATCTCCTTCAGTTTATAGTAATTTAGTAAATAATTGGCTTTGCTAATATTCCTAACAGACAGATAGGTATTAAAAAAAAAACAAAATTACTCTAGCCCCCAGAGGCTGAAATAGTGGTTTAGCCATGCTGTGAAACGCAAAAAGCAAGAGTAGTTATAGTTAGTGAAAAGGTTACTTTTTACACAAAAAGGTTACTTTTTTAATATTTCGGGTAACTTCTCACAAGACCCAACTGGCAACACTGCATGGCATGCATTATATTGATTTTTACCTTGTGAGCGAGATTTTGCTAGATTTTGCATTTGCACTTATTATTCCGTAAATTAAAGAAAAAGGACGCGAGAATTGGCGGAATTGATATTTATTTTTAAATTCCGTATTACTAAGTAGTAGTACCATTTAAATAAATCTGTGGTTTGCCGTTTATCACCGCTTACAAAAGTAAGTGCAAGATTTTTTGTTCTTTATAGTTAATTTTAAAGCTCTTTATTTAAAGAAAAGATTTTTTTGAATGAAAAAGTAATTATTTCAGGTATGAAGATGATAACGAGTCTGAATGAAATTAAAGAACTTGATAAACCAAACGTTCACATACGAGATAAGGAGGAACTTTTAAGAAAAATAAATCTAAAAAATGGTTGAGATATCAATGTATTTTTAACCGACTTCCAAAAAGGAGGAGGTTCTACGTTCGGCTGTATGTCAGGGTTCCCAACTTAGGGGTTTTCCCCCCAGATTTAGGGGGCAAATAAGTGAAATGGGATTTTTTTTAGGGGTCTGAAATTTTTAGGGGTATTTTCAGGGATTTTTTGACTCTTTAATATTTTTAAATTGATGATAATTTTAATATTTCTTTCTTGGCCTAGCGACTTATAACGACATATAATACGTTACTCTACAACCACTCTGCGGCAATTGGAGGCAATTTTCTTTGAATAAAAAAAATTGGTAAATTTGTTCATTGTCGACATGTATGATTTCAAAAAATCTGAATCTTCAAATAAAGACGTAGTATTTTGTCTGTATTAAATATAGACTTTTGAAACATATGACAGCATATTATTTCTAAATTATTATGAATTTATATTTTTAGAAGGACAACTCAATAATTAAGGCGATTTTAGGGGTTTTTGACACCAACTTTTATGGATGATAGTGTTGTGTTTTAATTAAAGCTGTTTCTGAAAGAACCACATAAATTTTGTAGTTTAACTGTGTTTAATTAAAACATCACTGGCTTGGCACCGCCTTCAAACTGATCAGAAGGTAGCACATAGTTAGGATGTTATTTTTTGCTTTTTAGTTAAAGTTATTTTTTGAGTTGGAAGTCGGTTGAATTTTTTTTATTAAAATTTTTATATAAATGTACTCAAATTAATAAAAAAAGATTCATCAACTTTAAATATATTTAATTTAGAATTCTCTTAAAAATGTGTTCTTAAAAGAGTTAGATAGAAGATTAATCATTGCAGAAGTTGTTTTTATTTTTTTGATTGATTTGAACTGTAAATAGGTTCATTTACCATTCTAATCTTTTTTTCAGTTTATGAACTCTGACCTTTTTTCAGAATTACCTTCTACAGGACTTGCCTCCCTACAGGTTACCCCTCTGTCAAAACTATTTGTTCATGATCAAATATGTTCATACAAACTGAATCAGGTCCCGGGTCTTGATACCAACAGGTGTTTAACCATTCACCAGTAGGTATGAAGACCAATGATCTGTTCAGTCTTTCTCTCTACTGGACGAAGGACCCAGCACCTGCACCGTGGACCCATGGAATACTAAGATATTCATCTTGAGTTTTAACTAAAGTTAACTAATGTATTTAATGTTAATGATAGATGAATATGTATAAGCTAAATTGGCTCTCCTTCTTTTTGGTTTTTATCATTTCTCATTTTATAAAAAAAATTAGTTGTACTGGCAAGCTTTGTTTAAAAGTTATTACAAAAAATTGGGTTGGATCCTTTATATTTACCTATTGGTATGAAAAATAGATAACAGCCTACTGTTACAAATAGTACCTGCTTCCCGCCTATTTCGTATAGATAAGTGTCGCCGCCTAGCGTATAGTAGCGTCATTTCATTTCATACTTTTATGACTTCCGGTTATTATAGTTAAATTTAATTAAGTAACAATGATTATCAATCCGAACAGTGGAGAGGTTATTATTAATTATTGATATAAATATAATTATTTATTCTACATGATATAAATTCATCATTGGTTATTTTACTCTTAACAACTATGACGTCACGTTATGATTTAGTTTGTATTTAATTTCTCAACTTTGTGTTTCGATATTTTAATATTATTTTACGATCGTTATAAATATCTTTTAATTATTAATGTGTTTTGGATAGAATTATAACGTTTGGTTTGTATAATAATACTCCGGAACTATTATTAAAACGTACTTGTATTGTTAACATATTCGTGCTACCAACAGTAGACACTAACTTTGCAAATATTATAAAATAGAGGGTCGGTTAACAGATTCATTCTTATACTACCATCAGTGTGTAATATTAACATTATAGCGGAAGCTATGCTGAAATTGTTATCGAATAAATTTGTGTACAGTGAAAGTATTATTTTACTTCTCCCACCTTGTGTTACACTACTTTTTAGACCTGTTGAATATACATATTAAATTTTATTAAAATCAGTCAATCTGGTTCTGAGGAGTATGGCTCCTAACACTGTGACACAAGAGTTTTATTTATAGTATGACTAGCTGAGCAGGCAAATATTGTTTTGTCTTATTATTTATTTCTAGAAATTATTAAAAAAATATGAGATGGACCAGCATTATTAGATACTAAGGTGTATGAAAGATAGACAACAACCTATTCTCAGACTTACCAAATATACATATAAAACTTTATTAAAATTTGTCAAGCCATTTTCAGAGGAGTGGCAGTGGAAACTAACATTGTGAGTTAAGTATTTTATATAAATGATAATATTAATAAAATAAACAAATGATTAAATCATTATCAGCACTGTATGTCCAACATTTGCTTGGAACATGCAGCACAATGCTGAGTTGGGTCCTTTTTCAAATAGTGGTCTGGATATCAGGCACTAATATAGTGTTAAGCTGATAAGTGTGGCCAGTCTTTGTAATCTATGTTTTTTTTTTCTATTTTTTAGGCATTGCGAAAAATTCAGAAAACATTAAAGGTGATTAAGTCCGCCAATAAGTCTGTGTTAGCGGACGCGATTGACACCGAGCATACAGCTGTTACGAGGGAGGGTCCTGATCAACCAGACCAGGATGACTACGGCTATGACTTATCATTTCGCAGTCACATACAGGATATTTGTGGTAAAGCCTATAAAACTCTTGGGTTTGTACTCCGACAATCACAGCATTTTAACTCAATGGCTATAATAAAGACGCTGTATAATGCGTATGTGCGAAGTAAACTCGAATGTAATGCCATCATTTGGAGTCCGTTTGAGTACAAATACATAGATATGATAGAGAAGATTCAAAAAAAGTTCGTCCGTTGCCTTTATAGGAAACAATATGGGTACTCAGTGGGTTATCCTACTATTTATCCAAGCGTCTTTCTTCTGGGTATGACAGGGTACAATAAACTTGAGATAAGACGTAAAGTAGCACTGCTACAGTACATAATACATTTAATTAGAGGCGAAAAAAGTAATCCTGTCATATTAGGGTCGATAGACTTGCATGTTCCTGACAAGTATATAAGTTGCCGACGTCGCCAGTTATTTGTGGTGCCGTGTGGCAGAACTAAAGTAAGCCAGCATGCGCCGCTGGCTCAAGCACTGCGCCTGCTCAATGATCTCACTAGTAAAAATTTAGAGATTGACATTTTTTACACTCCTGTCTATCAGATTGTAAATAAAATTAAATTGTTATTAGAATAGTTTTTATGTATATGTCATTTTTAATTTTGTTATTTGAATAGTTAATTTTGATTGTTATTATTATTATTATTTTTTTTTTTTTTTTTTTGTTTTGTGTATTTTAATTGTTGACTATTATTATTAATTTATTTGAATTGTTTAATTTTAATGTATTTGAATTGGTTAATATTAATTTATTCTTAATTTTTAATTTGATTGAATTTGAATTTATTATTTTTAATTTTTAATTTGTTTGATTTTGAATTTATTATTTTTAATTTATTTTGTTTGCTTAATATTCATTTTGTAATTTAAGATTTATTGTCGTAATTATTATTCCTGATTGCTCGAGAAACGAATTGGGAAACTGTAATGTTTCTCTGGGCACATGTCATGTATATAAATAAATAAATAAATAAATAAATAAATAAATAAATAAATAAATAAATAAAATGAGTCTCAGGAAACTACAGCTTTATATGAAAAGATGATGCAGAAGTATAACAAGATGCCTGATGAACCAAAATTTCCTACAAGCAGTATGTTTTAATATTAAGTTATTCTTAACTCCAAGTTGACCTTCATGAAAAAATATATTTGGGCCTGACTCTGGGCTAACAGTTTGACAAGTAATTTAGCAATTTAATTTGTCTTACATTATATATTTATTTTATTTGGATTAGATAATATCACAATGATATTTTTGTAAAAGCCAGACAGCCAAAATGTTTATGCATAGAATACAAAAATAAAGGCAAATTATTATTTGTAAAAGCTTCATATGTTTATGGTATATATTTGATTTTTGGATTAGTTCTTTGTTCGCTACCAATAGGCACGCACTGAAACTACTGGATCAATTTTAAAAATTCTTTCACTGATAGAAAGCTACATTATCAACTATACAAACAAACATACATATTACATATCCCTGTGGCAGTTGGAACTATGAGGTTGAAACCCGGGTCCCACAGGGTCTGCTAGTATAAATAATATCAATGATAAATCAAAGAATCCTAAATGGGCACCTACGCATTGTTATAGATAATAATATAAATAAAGACTTAAATGGTACTCGGGAGAGAGTGAAGCACGCCTTGCAACATGAAGACGAACCTGAGCCCCACAAGCGAAGACGGCGGACAGAAAATGGTGGTAAGATCAGTTTGTGCCATTAAAAAAAACTGTTTTTTGATAAAATTGATTTGAAATCACAGAAGTAACAAAATATTACAAGCACACAATTTAGGTATCTGTTGTAATACCAAGTTAACATAATCTAAAGATAACTTCTCTTTAACTAGATTATTTTCTGAATTGTAAAAATTTAACAAAGAAAATTTCTGCATATCGCTATGGTATATCAAGCTGTCTAGGTTAGCTATTGTTAAAGTTTATCTAAGTGTCTCGTCTTAAACGTGCCACAAAAAAACATACAAAATAAAAGTATGTACATTATCAGATGCAGGATCAATAGTGGTAATGGTATTCAAATATTCATTTGTCAAAACTATAAATATATCTACTGATATTATCTGATGTGATACAGCATTAAAATTTAAGTTCTTGTGATTTTGTACATATCTATAGAAATAGCTTTATGTACTTGGGTTATAAGAAGAAACTGATCATTTCAGGTTTCTTGCCCGCAAGATTGTTTTAATTAAGTTATAATATTTTAGACAAAGAAAGAGAGTCAAGCCCTCCACAAAAATATGAACCTGAGAAGAAAAAGGATGAGAAAGCTGAAAAACCCAAGTTCCGCAAACCGGCGCCTCCTCCCATGGACTTCAATCAGCTGTTAAAACTTGCTGAGCAGAAAAAGAGCGAACCGTTGGAAGTGGCCATAAAGAAAGCTATACCCGAATCTGAATCCGTTAGACCGATGACAAAGAAACAAAAACGAGAATATGAGGAAGAATTGGCGCGTCGGCAACGGAGACAGGAACGTATGGAAGCAGAAAAGTCTGGCCGGAAAGGTATAAATTAACGATAGCAATATTTTGTAGTTATGTTTAAAATATTTAATTGTCTGAATACAAGAAAACATTTTATAGAACATAGTTATAGAACTTGCTTTGCATTTATTAGTTTGGTGTCTTAAGTATAATTATTTTATTTCAGTTGTCAAAGAGGAACGAAAGGTTGAAAGAGAAAAGCCAGAGAAGAAATCTGAACCATCCGGTTTTGGCAGAATCCCCAAACTTGGCGACAAAAATACCAGCAATCAGAAAAGTGAAGCCTCCAAATCTAAAAATGAAAAAGACAGACATAACAGTGAACGAGAAAAAGCTGATCGGATACAACGAGAAAAAGATAGAGTGAGGTCTGAAAGGGAGAAAATAGAGAGTGAGAAACAAAGACAGGAAAAAGAGCGATTTGAAAAATTAAAAGCCGAACGAGACAGGATTGACAGAGAAATGGAGAAATTCAGAGAAAAGGAAAAACTTGAGAAGACTAAAGCAAAGTTAGAAAAGACATCTGATAAAAACAAATCAGACAAAAATATTGACAGATCTAAAATAAGGGAAAACGAAATCAAAAAGAGTATAGATTTAAAGAGTCAAAACACTTACAGGATAGACAAGAGTTCTAATGAGAAAAGGTTAAATGTGCCACAGAAGGGCGACCAGAGACTCAATGGACATGTACAGGGTAAACCCATTCCGAAATTGGGAAAGGAATTAAATAGAAGTGACATTAAAGAAAAACAAAAGAGTGCAATTGATAGATCTGAACCGAGAACGGAATTAGGACAGATAAAAAATTACCAGATGCAAGAAGGCTAGATGAAAAAAAGGCCAATGACAAACAAACCTGCACCTGGTTCGAGCAAAGCGGCAGTAAACAATAGTTTTGATTTCGATAAACACGTCAACTCCTTGGGCAAGAACGGAAGCAAGTTTCCACCTGGTGCAGTCAAGAGGAAACCACACCCTGACGAAATTAGGAAGCAGCAAAAACGTAATCCATTCTTTTTTAAAAACAGCTATACTATTTATATATAAAACCCTTAGACTAATTAAATAAGGACCTGTCTGCTAGACGTTACTTTTATGTCTAAGTATATGATCAACGATCTAATGCGATTTTAGAAGTCTCTATAGAATTGATGTTTCATAGTTGTAATCCTGTTTGTTGGTTCAAGAGCTCCGTAAAAACTCCTTTTTCTGTAGTTGAATGGTGTAAAAAACTGTTACCAACTTCTAATTTAGTATAAGATAAACCTAATCCAAGCTAGTTTCCTCAAAAAATGGCAGACAATTTTGTTTGTATGTAATTAGTCTGAGACCATACCTGATTAATGAGTAGTGCTTAGCCTTGAAGCTACTGATCATAAGGATGTGTTATGAAACATTTGAGTTTTATTCTTTTCAAGAAATCATTAACAGTGGGTAATTTGTAGTGTAAACACTGTGCCTCTGAGAGCACATTCCGGGTACTGTCCTTAATTTATAGTATTTTTAACCGACTTCCAAAAAGGAGGAGGTTCTACGTTCGGCTGTATGTATGTTTTTTTTTTTTTTTTAATTTAAATCCGTGAAGCAGTGTGGTTGATTTTAGTTCCAAATACCCTCAAATACCCATTAGCATTTAAAAAAGAGGTCTCTAAATGATAACAAAGTTGTTACTATAGTGTTTGTGTATACTGAATAGATACCTACAATACTACATACACTATCTCATGTACATTGGTAGTGGGGGCAATGGGACAGTCTATCACCGGCGCTTGACCGGGATGGTCGTGTGCGATCTGCTTGCCATACCAGTGTAGGAATGAGCCAGTGATTAGCATATCTTACAGTAAAGACGGGGGTCCTTACAGTTACTAATATTAAAATGTTGGTTTGTGTTACACCATTCATTCTATAATTATAAAGTAAGTACTTTTCTCAAGTAACAGAAAAGAGCGAAACCGCGGGTAGTTAAGTAGTAATAAATAATGCAAATGTTGTCTGTCAGGTCGTATGGTGCAGTCTGATTCGGAGTACGATTCCGAAATGGACGACTTTATTGACGACGGGGACGAGAACTTGGACTATTCGACGCACATAAAAGAAATATTTGGTTACGACAAGGCAAAGTAAGTTGTTTTAGTTGTTATTATATTAATAGAAGAGCTTTATTGTATCTACTAAAGTACTTAGTAAGATAGATTATAATATACAGAAAAATAACACGTTAAATTGTAATCAGTATGTTTAGTTTACAATATATCGACAGATTACAATATAGAGTGAGATTATAAAATATCGTATTTGACAATTTAACGGTAACAGATACATTATTCATCATGTTTATCAATATCTTTTTGTATTACAGATATCGGGATTTAGACGATGATGACGACCCCTCGATGGAGTCCAGTTTCTCTCGGCAACAGCGGGAGGAATATATAAGCAAGAAAATAGGTAATCTATTTATTACCTTGCGAATTTTAACTTTAAATTGAGAACACTTATGTCCATTATTGTCTGGCAAGCCATCGCATTTCATCATTGTCAACCCATATTCGACTCACTGCTGAGCTCGAGCCTCAGAATGAGAGGGGTTAGGCCAACCACCACGCTTGCCCAATGCGAATTGGCAGACTTTACCCACACAGAGAATTAAGAACTGGTATGCCGGTTTCCTCACAATATTTTTCCTTCACCATTTGAGACACGTAATATTTAATTTCTTAAAATACACGCAACTGAAGGAGAGATGCATGCCCCGGACCGGATTCGAACCCACACCCTCGGGAATCAGTGGCAGAGGTCATATCCACTGGGCTATCACGGCTCTTGAGCCTAACCATAGTGCAACATAAACCATAGTTGGTTTTCATGTGCACTAATTAAACAAATATTAAAAACTAAAAAAAATAACAACATGAAGAATAATAAAAAATAAAATGATTAGCGGGTAGTAAAACAAATAATTAATTATTATACTCTTTATTAGTCACTCTGTTCTAGTGCGTTTGACTGTGGATGTATTGGTACGGTGTAGAGACAAGCGTTTCACGTTTGGAGAAAGAATCGACGTACCAGGCCAGTCGTAGCCAAGTGGCACGTCGGTTCTCTGTCTACGATCGCTAACGCTTCGAAAACTGGATAAATATTATGGGAATGACATTTGCTATCGACAGGTCACGTGATCAAGATCTGTCGTACCCATACATTTTTCTAGTTTTCGAAGCGTTAGCATTTGTAGAAAGAGAAACGACGTGCAACAACACGGCAACCGCTTGGTTTCTCCTTTTACCACTACAACCAAAGACAAACTTCTCCAAATAAGTTGACTTTAAGTTAATGGGGATGATGACTAGGTTTGAATATATTGATTTATATGATATATTCGTGTAAAATAAAAATAGGGTCAATGTTAACTATTTTATACATAAAAAGCAAAGATTGTCTGGATATTTGCAAAATAAATGAGATTATAAAATTTCAAAATCTATTAAAAATCTTTTATCGTAGTTAGATGAAAATTCATACAGTTTTAGCGTCCTTACATTAATTGTGACATTTTTAAATAAATGAACTATAAACGTAAACGCACAACTATCAAAGATATTATTTGTTTGAATGCACATACAAATCTAACGATCATTACATTACCTACGACGTCATTAGTTCGTGCCATTTTGTATGGGGCGTTTTTCAGGGATCCGCGGCAGCGCCGCAAATCGGACCCTTTAAATCCCTGTAGCTCCGAAAGTAATAATCGCAGATAGCCTGTTCCTTTTACAAAATTGCTTTACAATTAGCATACTCTTAATTTATGTACAATTTAAAAAACTGTCATCATCCCTATTATTAAGAAAATTGAGAAACCAGAATCTTATCTGTTTTTCCCAATGTAGGGATAATGGAAGACTTAGAAGATATGCGAATGGAGGCGATGGAGAAGAGTAAAAAGAAAAAGCAAAGACGAATTAGTGATGACTGATTGACAGACCCGCGTCCCGCGTATTCTACACGGACCAAGCAATCAATTACTAAATTATTCATGTTAGCTTTAGAATATATTAATGTTTTAGCTTTGTGATTTGTGTAGGCTTGAGATGCGTGCCACGACATATCTCATGAGGCATAATGACATATCGTCGACTAATACCAGCAGATAGAAAAACGATATTTCTAGTTCGTTCGCTATTCGTCGACAATGTCTTTTTTTCTCCACGTGATATGTCATGGCGTGCATCTTAAGCCTAATGAAATGTTTTAAATTTTAGTTTTATTTATCAATTATTGTATACATTATGTATCAATTCGGCTTCTGTGATTTTTACAGGGGTATCTAGACAGTCAAGTTAAATTATCATCCATACTAATATTATAAATGTGAAAGTGTGTGTGTGTCTGTTTGACCGTCTTTCAAGGCAAAACGGAGCGACGGATTGACGTGATTTTTATGTGGAGATAGTTAGGAGGATGGAGAGTGACATAGGCTACTTTTTTGTCTTACTAAACACCCCCCCTCCCCCCTTCTCTAAAATGGGGGGTGGAAGTTTGTATAGAGCATTCCGCAATTTTCAAGGTATAAAGGTAAAAACTGGTATACGGACTATTTCTGACTAAAAAACCGTAACACTTTTTTTTTATCCCAACCCAACCCCTTAAAAGAGGAGGTAAATTTTTATATGAGACTTTTCGCAGTTATCAAGGTAGTGTAGGGGTAGAGTAGTGGTATTGTAGGGGTAAGACAGGGGCAGGGCAGGCATAGGGTAGGGCTGGGTAGAAGTGGAGTAGGGTAGGGAAGAAGTGCAGTGTATAACAAGGGGAAGCTTGACCGGGTCCGCTAGTCATTAATAAAGTTACCAAATAGTGCCTTTCCAATGGTCATTATTCTTATATGTGTACATTATTGTAAAGAACTGTAATTTTAAATTAAATCTATTAGGTACCTATCATTTTAGAACTCTCACAGCTTTAATTTCACTTTATGCTTACATTTGTCAACTTTGTAACAGCACTTGTCATTACATCTAATATATAATCGCCTTGTTTCGTGTCTGTACAGATTCCACACAAGTTCTTCCGTAATCTTCACTTTAAATTAATTCACTCTTTTTTTATATGGAATGCAATTGATGCTATCTATCCGTCTACTACTTTCTCTGTCTACGCTAAAGTAACTCACACAATCACAATCATCACAAGTATTATAACATTTTTTAAAAGACCGTCTGGAAACCCCCTTAAGCAACGCGTATATTATGAATCATCACTAAACGTAATAATCATGATTTTTTAGTGTTTATTTTAAAATTTATTACCTAGTTTATTATTTTTAATGAAGCAGGTAAAATTGACAGGTCATCTATAGTTACAATAACAAGTTATATTTTATTTTAGCCACATTTAATTATTGCACACCTGGATGTTTTTTATTTTACTATTAATTTCCTGAACTAATTTTGATAGAACTTCAATGCTACAAATAAATGTTCAGGAAAATAGCATTGTTTGTAAAACTGTCAGTAAGATAGATCAATTAAGGTTTTAACAAAATGCTATTTATAATACGTCGGTTTAGATTTGATCAGGAATATGTTGTGTTTAAGTTTGTAATATTAATTTAATATTATCGAATAAACAAATAATGGTGTCAATTTACATGTACATAGATTCTTAACTAAAATGACAGCTCTTGAAATGAAAGTGTAAAAAGAAAAAGTTGTTGATGGAATATGTTAGATTGGCGTGTCGGGTGTCAATTTAGATATTCGTTTTTAAAGATTTAGATATTTCTTATCATTAAAAAATATTTCAGTCTTGTGTCTGAATAGGTTTTTCAATACGGGGATAAAATATAGTCTATGGCACTCACAAATTACATGGCTCGAATCCAGTACTCATATGTTTTGTATCCATTGTTGAGACTAACTGGATCATCCTCTTGCGCAACGACGTCGTGCGTCATCGTAACACACAATGCGTCAAACCGTTGAATTGCAACGCTACGCACTAATGAGGTATCGCCCTAAGTTATTTCTTGTTTGAGAGAATGCAACGGATGCTATGAACGTGTCTATTACTTTCCCTGAGTAAATATGTTCCTTGGCATTACTTTGGCTCCCATTAGTTAAGAATCGGTGTACAAAAATATAAACACCCAATAATTTTATTATTTTCAATGTTAGTGATATTTTTATTTAGTAATGTGCAAGTCTTTTTTTATTTTAATAATAATCTATGTATAAATAATAGGCGAGCTTTCATTCGGAAAGATACAGATTTAGTTGCAGTTAGAATTTTTGTATAGTTGCACTTAATTAACCGACTTCCAAAAAGGAGGAGGTTCTACGTTCGGCTGTATGTATGTTTTTTTTTTTTTTTTTTTTTTTTTATGTATGTCCAGCGATAATTCCGTGAATTATGGACCGATTTTGAAAATTCTTTTTTTGTTTTGTAGGGTTTACTTCCAGGGTGGTCCCATTTTTTTCATGTCAGGATCTGATGATGGCATCCTGGAGAAATTGAGGGGAACTTTCGAAAGTTGTAGAGACGGCTAGTACGTTTGTTAGTGTTTCCATAAGGTATTTTAAACCACTACAACTTTATGAAGGTTTGGAGGTGGTCTGATGATGGAGCCGAAACACAGACGATGGAACTCGTCAAGGATTAACAGCAGTCACCTTTTGTTTGGGCTTGATTAATTTGTATTGATGAGTACTTTCCACCTATATGGGTTGTGACTGTATTAAGGGTCTGGTGATGAAGACGAGGGACAGTGAAGAGAACTCCTCGACGGTTCACAGTAGCTACCTTATGTTTGGACTTGATAAATTTGTATTCATGAGAACTTACCACCTAGATAGATTGTGACTGTATTAAGGGTTTGATGATGAAGACGAGGGACAGTGAAGAGAACTCCTCGACGGTTCACAGTAGCTACCTTGTGTTTGGACTTGATAAATTTGAATAGATGAGAACTTTCCACCTAGAAAGATTGTGACTGTATTAAAGGTCTGGTGATGAAGACGAGGGACAGTGAAGAGAACTCCTCGACGGTTCACAGTAGCTACCTTGTGTTTGGACTTGATAAATTTGTATTGATGAGAACTTTCCACCTAGATGGATTGTGACTGTATTAAGGGTCTGATGATGAAGACGAAGAACAGTGAAGAGAACTCCTCGACGGCTCACAATAGCTACCTTGTGTTTGGACTTGATAATTTTGTATTGATAAGAACTTTCCACTTAGATAGGTTGTGACTGTACACACGCAGTGGGTATGCTAACACTAAAAATGAAAAAATAAAAATTTTAATAAAAAAAATTCAACCGACTTCCAACTCAAAAAATAACTTTAACTAAAAAGCAAAAAATAACATCCTACCTATGTGCTACCTTCTGATCAGTTTGAAGGCGGTGCCAAGCCAGTGTCGTGTTTTAATTAAAGCTGTTTCTGGAATAACCACAGAAATTTTGTAGTTTAAACGTATTTAATTAAAACATCACTGGCTTGGCACCGCCTTCAAACTGATCAGAAGGTAGCACATAGGTAGGATGTTATTTTTTGCTTTTTAGTTAAAGTTATTTTTTGAGTTGGAAGTCGGTTGAATTTTTTTTATTATACTTTAATATGTACATAAGATGTTTTTTTTTAACAAAAATAATATTGTAAAGGGTTGTTTATTGAAACAGTATGCATAATATGCCTATCAAATAGTTCAATCTTCATTGCCGTTTAGTTATTTGTGACATATAATAAATATTTAAAGGCTAATTTACTCTGTGTTCTTATAATTTAAAGGGCCTTCATAATTTTTGACAGTGATAATATGGTAAACTTTTTCAGAGCTTTTGTGTATTGTCGTTGCTTTGTCTGAATATCTTACCTATAATAATTTGTGATTAGCTTAACTGAACTGTTAATTACGATTGTAATCTATGTAACAAATGGAGCATGACTGTATAAAAAATCAAAAAAAGAAAGAAATATATTAAATTGGTTACAAGCATGTTATCTAGTTATTATATTTTTTTTTATTCTTTACAAGTTAGTCCTTGACTCTATCTCACAACTCACCTGATGGTAAGTGATGATGCAATCTAAGATGAAAGCGGGCAAAATTTTTAGGAGTTGGATAATCCTCTTTCGGTTTCTACACGACATCTTACCGGAACGCTAAGTTACTTGGCGGCACGTCTAGTCTAATGCCGGTTGCCACGGCCGAAGCCTCCCACCAACCAGTCCTGGACCAATTGAGAAAACATCAATCGGCCCAGCCGGGGATCGAACCAAGGACCTCCATATTGTAAATCCACTGCGCCACGGAGGCCGTCAATCTTAATTAGATATATAAATAAACAACAAATAGAATTTTATTTTAATACTATGCAATCTCAACGAGGAACACATGAATAATGGTAATAAAGTTTTCCATTGGTGAAAGAATGTTCAAAATCGATTTAGCGGTTAAGAGGTGGAAGCGAACACTCACGTTCTAATTTTCTAAATACATATATATCTAAGCGACTAAAAACTCGTCGGTAACTTTGTTGCGATTGGTTGCTAGCGTAACTGTCAAAGCGTAGCTTGATCGGATCCTATATTTTAGTCATGATACATAAGCAGATCCCCGCGGTTTCACCCGCATAAGAATGGGCATTAAATATAGCATTTGTTCTTCGCTGATTGTGTAGCTTTCCATCGGTGAAAGAATTTTTAAAATCGGTTCAGTAGTTTCGGAGCCTACCCTACAAAGAAACTAAAAATTAAATCTTACCCCAAGGTCCCGGTGATTATCATTAAGTAACATTATAAATTAATGATGGATAAGTGTAACACTATATCAAAGTAGCAGCGCCCCGCGGTGTTACTCACGACAAATAAATATTGTATACAAGTTATTTATTTTTTCAGCGATAAAAACTAGCTTACTTATGTGTTTTGCAAGGTTATATAACCTATTTCCAATCCAAATTTCAGGTAATAATTAGGTTCAGTAGTAACAAATATTCATACCACCACCATAAATTTTTTTTCCCAAATCTCAAGAGACCATGGACTTTTCGGGACAATGAGTAGCCTTTCTGTTAATCCAAAGTATTATTTCCAGTTCAGTAGATGCGGAGTTGAAAAGTGACATACATCCATACAAACTTTCGCGTTTAAAATCATAATCATCATATCAGCCGATGGACGTCCACTGCAGGACATAGGCCTTTTGTAGGGACTTCCAAACATCACGATACTGAGCCGCCTGCATCCAGCGAATCCCTGCGACTCGCTTGATGTCGTCAGTCCACCTGGTGGGGGGTCGGCCAACACTGCGCTTACTAGTGCGGGGTCGCCATTCCAGCACTTTGGGACCCCAACGTCCATCGGCTCTTCGAACTATGTGCCCCGCCCATTGCCACTTCAGCTTCGCAACTCGTTGAGCTATGTCGGTGACTTTGGTTCTTCTGCGGATCTCCTCATTTCTGATTCGATCACGCAGAGATACTCCTAACATAGCTCGTTCCATCGCCCGCTGTGTGACTCTGAGCCTTCTTATGAGGCCCATAGTTAACGACCAAGTCTCGGAACCATAGGTCATCACTGGCAACACGCACTGTTCGAAGACTTTTGTCTTCAGGCACTGAGGAATTTCGGACGAAAAGATGTCGCGAAGCTTCCCGAATGCAGCCCATCCGAGTTGGATTCGACGGTTCACCTCTTTCTCGAAATTGGACCTACCTAACTGGATCATATGTCCTAGGTATATGTATTCGTCTACAATTTCGAGTGCAGCGTTCTCAACTATAACTGGGTGGAGCGATACATGAGCATTACACATTATTTTCGTTTTGGCCATGTTCATTTTTAGGCCCACCTGTTGAGAAACTCTGCTGAGGTCATTGAGCATGGCACTAAGGTCATCCAGAGTCTCTGCCATGATGACTACATCATCCGAGAACCGCAGTTGAGTGATGTACTCGCCATTAATGTTGATGCCAAGTCCGCCCCAGTCCAGAAGCTTAAAGACGTCTTCCAATGCGGCGGTAAATAGCTTCGGAGAGATCACATCTCCCTGACGCACTCCTCGCTGCAACTGGATTGGCCTCGTAGTCTGATCCTGAATACGGACTGACATAGTGGCGTTTTCGTACAAGCACTTCAACGCTTGGATATACCTGTAATCAATTCGGCATCTCTGCAATGACCTTAGCACAGCCCAGGTTTCCACCGAATCGAAGGCTTTCTCATAGTCCACAAACGCTAAGCAAAGTGGCTGGTTATACTCGTGAGTCTTCTGTATAACCTGCCGCAGCGTATGGATGTGGTCTATGGTACTAAAGCCTTTTCGGAAACCGGCTTGTTCGGGAGGCTGGAACCTATTAGCGAGACGATTCGTTATGACTCTCGAGAACAATTTGTAAACATGACTCAGCAGCGAGATGGGTCTGTAATTCTTCAGCAAGGTGTTGTCACCTTTTTTGAAGAACAGAACCACCACGCTCCTATGCCACGCCTCAGGCGTCGTGCCCTCGTGAATGACGGAATTGAACAATCGCTGAAGGACTTTAAGTATCGGTTTTCCACCCGCTGTCAGGAGTTCTGCTGTGATTCCGTCCTCACCTGGCGCCTTATTGTTCTTCATGTGTTTGAGAGCCACACTAATCTCGTATAGGCTGACGTCCGGGATATCTTCGGTATAGTGTCGGGTCAACTTGGCTCTGGGGTCTTTAGCCAAATTGGCAACAGGCTGCTGACTAGTCGTGTATAGCTGTCCATAGAACTTCTCGACCTCACTTAATAATCACTGTCACTCGGGCTTGGAAGAAATCAGATTACCGTGCTCGGTCTTCAAACGCGCCAGCTGCATCTGTCCAATAGACAGATCTCTGGCGAAAACTTTCGAGCCTCGATTGTTTTCAATCGCATTTTTAATACGCTCGGTATTGAAATTTCGCAAGTCGCTGATTTGCGACTTAGAGATCGTCTACTGATTTGTCGGTATTTTGACGCATCTGCTGAAGACTGTAATCTCATTTATTGCCTCTCTTCCATGAGTTTAAGTGTTTGGTCCGAGAACTTTTTGGTTCTTTTCGTACGGTGGGTCTTATAGAACTTAGACCCAATGGAATGGACAGTTTCCACGAACCTGTTGTTCAGATCGTCCACAGTTTCGCAATTTGCTAGGCAATCAAAGCGGTTCCGCAGTTCTAGTTGAAAGCACTCGGGGTTTTGAATATGGGCACGAGTAGGTCGGAGCGTAGACTTCACCAGTCGATACCGTTCCAGCTGAATGTTGATATTCAACGTGCCTCTAACCATTCGGTGATCGCTACCGGTTTTCACCCTATGGATCACAGAAACATCGTTGAATATTTGCCGTCTGGTAGACAAGATGAAGTCGATCTCGTTTTTCGTGGAACCATCGGGGCTCATCCAGGTCCATTTCCTGTGTGGTGGCTTCTTGAAGAAGGAGTTCATCATAAAGAGCCCCTCCTTCTCCATGAAGTCAGCCAACATTTGGCCCCTGTCGTTCCGTTGCCCATATCCAAATCGTCCAACTTTCAACTCTGAATCGCTTCGTTCGCCCAACTTTGCGTTAAAATCCCCCATCACAACATTGTAATAAGAGTTTGAGGCATGTATGGCTTTAGAAATATCCTCATACAATACCTCTACCTCCTCGTCGGGATGTGTCGAGGTCGGTGCGTAAACCTGTATAACCTTCAACGAATACCGTTTGGTAATTCGGAGGACCAGGAACGCTACCCTGCTCGACACACTCTCGACTTTTACAACATTGTTCACGAGGGACTTGTGAACGATAAATCCGACACCACCCTGGTGGTCGCCCTCCCGGTAGTAGAGCATGTTGCCGGATTCAAGGATTATCGAGCCCTCCCCCTCTCTTCGGACTTCAGACAATCCTATGACATCCCAGCGCAACTTGCTCATAACTTCTTCCAGCTCGATGACCTTTTCGTCGGACCTCAAAGTGCGTGCGTTGTATGTTGCCAGGTCTAGTCGTCGGGGTTGGCAGCGGAATCTCTTCCGGAGATTCTTAACACCCCTTGCCCCGCCGTTACCGTAACCGCTGCCAGAGCCAGGAATAGCGGGGCTGCCGGGGACTAGGGGCTGTGTTTTAGTTTGTTGGTCCATCTACAAAGGTTTGCCCGATACTGACCACGCTGGGCGCATGCGGGTTGGTCAGCGCAGGACCAAATTTCTCGCACCGGTGTCGCTGCTGCCCGACACCGGCCTGTGCCATTTGAAAATCTAGCCATTGTGAATGGATATACCGCCATTTGTCGGTCGCCAGAGCCTCGTCGGTCCATCTGCAGGGTGCACCACGAGCAGGTGAGGTTGGCAGTTGGGGAGACTGACTGGTACTAGCCTCCCCCTTACTCCCCATTCCATTCCCCATTCGCGTTTAAAATATTTATAGGTAAGCTCGTCAAATTACATTGGAGCAGTGCGATTTTAATAACTTCCATCTCCTCCTCTCTTTTATTGGTCGTACAGACTATTTTAGTAAAGTACTTCTGAAGATTACCCCATTTCAAAGAATTGTTACAAACTTACAAACTTTACCTCTTTATAATATTAGTATAGATTAACTCACAATGTTAGTTTCCACTGCCACTCCTCCGATCTCCTATTTTTTTAATAATTTCTAGAAATAAATAATAAGACAAAACAATATTTGCCTGCTCAGCTAGTCATATAAATAAAACTCTTGTGTCACAGTGTTAGTAGCCATACTCCTCAGAACCAGATTGACTGATTCTAATAAAATTTAATATGTATATTCAACAGGTCTAAAAAGTAGGCTGTTATCTATTTTTCATACCAATAGGTAAATATAAAGGATCCAACCCAATTTTTTGTAATAACTTTTAAACAAAGCTTGCCAGTTCAACTAATTTTTTTTATAAAATGAGAAATGATGAAAACCAAAAAGAAGAAGAACCAATTTAGCTTATACATATTCTTCTATCATTAACATTAAATACATTAGTTAACTTTAGTTAAAACTCAAGATGATTATCTTAGCATTCCATGGGTCCATGGTGCAGGTGCTGGGTCCTTCGTCCAGTAGAGAGAGACTGAACAGATCATTGGTCTTCATACCTACTGGTGAATGGTTAAACACCTGTTGGTATCAAGACCCGCGACCTGATGCAGTTTGTATGAACATATTTGATCATGATCAAATAGTTTTGACAGAGGGGTAACCTGTAGGGAGGCAAGTCCTGTAGAAGGTAATTCTGAAAAAAGGTCAGAGTTCATAAACTGAAAAAAAGATTATAATGGTAAATGAACCTATTTACAGTTCAAATTAATCAAACAAATAAAAACAACTTCTGCAATGATTAATCTGCTATCTAACTCTTTTTAAGAACACATTTTTAAGAGAATTCTAAATGAAATATATTTAAAGTATATATTAATTAAAACTAAGAATTACACAGTATATTAAATTTAAATTTATAATAAATAAAATAATTATAACAAATACACACCATCTAATTGTTCACCCAGAGGCAAGGTACCCAATACCATGCCATGGGAACTTAGAAGAACGTGAAATCTTTATGAAGCAGCGCCATCTACATCCTAGATTTAAGATTCCAGGATAGTAAATACAATTACATATGATGTGTACGTACTAGAATGTTTTTAGAGATTAAACCCGTGTAAGTACGGAAAAAAAACCGAAAAAAAAGAATTATTTATCCTTTTAATTTTGACGTGTAATAGAAAGAATGTGTTTGTATTTCTAAAGCAAAGGGATTATTAAAGAAAAACAGTAAGTGTACATTAATTTCAACGATTTTCCACATAGTCATTTGGCCTAGTGGTGCATAACAAATGTACAATATAATAATCCTGAGTTCGAGCCCGGGGTATCAATGGAAAACTTTTTGTCTTTTTTTTGTTTTTCTCAATAGGTTTCTTCAACTATTACAAAATCAAAAATGTCTCTCCTTTACAAAAAATATGCATTATTATTTTTATACTTTTTAGTATACTAAAAATACCGTATCTAGTCACTAGATGGTGCTATCACATTCGTTCCGAAAAAAGTTCGAGTAGCCTATCTATTTCCAATAATACACTGTAATCTTTGCCCAATACACTAGCGCTATTACCCCTCTGGCTAGCAAGGCTTAACCTTTGGGCCAAATAAGCGCCAGCTCTTGGGTCACCTGAAGCATGGACCAATTTGTCAGACATAGCATTAAAATTTTTTTTAGTATCTGTTGACCATGGGCCTAAAGTCTCAAAGGCAAGCGCCGCAAATACATAGTCATTCGATATGACCGAGTATTTACGACGCTTACAAAATTGAGCATTACAAATTTAAAGTTGATGAATCTTTTTTTATTAATGTGAGTACTTTTATATAAAATACATTGATATCTCAACCATTTTTAACTAAAAGGATCAAAAGATCTTGCACTTACTTTTGTAAGCGGTGATAAACGGCAAACCACAGATTTATTTAAATGGTACTACTACTTTGTAATACGGAATTTAAAAATAAATATCAATTCCGCCAATTCTCGCGTCCTTTTTCTTTAATTTACGGAATAATAAGTGCAAATGCAAAATCTGGTAAAATCTCGCCCACAAGGTAAAAATCAATATAAAATTAAAATGGATTATCCAGTGTTGCCAACTCTCCAAAATATTTATCCCTAAATTTTGTGTCAAAAACCCCTAAAATCGCCTTAATTATTGAGTTGTCCCCCTAAAAAATATAAATTCATAAAATTTTGAAATAATATGCTGTAATATGTTTCAAAAGTCTTTATTTAATACAGACAGAATATTACGTCTTTATCTGAGGATTCAGATTTTTTGAAATCTTGTCATGTTTTTTTATTCGATGAAAATTGCCGCCAGTTGCCTCAGAGTGGATGTAGAATAACGTATAATATGTCGTTATAAGTCGCTAGGTCAAGAAAGAAATATTAAAATTATCATCAATTTAAAAATATTAAAGAGTCAAAAAATCCCTAAAAATTTCAGACCCCTAAAAAAATCCCATTTCACTTATTTGCCCCCTAAATCTGCCCCCTAAAACCCCTAAGTTGGGAACCCTGGTATTATCTATGGTAAAAATATAAATGACAAGTGACAACTGACAAATGACAACTGACATGTGACAACCAACTAACAACGATGTTCGATGATCGAAATGCCAAACTTTCATGACATTGACACAACTACCAAAAGCATAGATACCATAGATGAAAGACCAAAAGTAGAAACCAGTAGACAGAGAAATCGCAGAAGTTGAGGGATGTCAATGAGTTAGTCTGTACTAAAGTTACTACTTTAGTAAAGTAAGTACTACTTTACTAAAGTAGTCTACATTCACATGAACCTAAAGTTACTCTTTTGGATTAAAAAAATACGTTATATACTTAAACTGTGAAACCTGCTAGCCACTACAGTTCAAACTCTATATTTGGCTATCATTGTAAGAGAATACTATAGCATGGGCTCACAAACTTGCAGCCTTCCTAATGTGAGGTATGACTGGCTATCGCAAGCTATGTCTATATTAGAATGCGACGGATGCCCTCTAATCTAAGAGTCTATTACTTTCTCTGTTTACGGCTTCCGTCGTAAACAGAATTGTTTCCTCATTGACATCCCTCAACTTCTGCGATTTCTCTGTCTACTGGTTTCTACTTTTGGTCTTTTATCTACGGTATCTATGCTTTTGGTAGTTGTGTCACTGTCAATGTCATGAAAGTTTGTCATTTCGATCATCGAACATCGTTGTCAGTTGGTTGTCACTTGTTAGTTGTCACTTGTGACTTGTCAACGTCATTTATATTTTCACCTTGTGAGCGAGATTTTGCCAGATTTTGCATTTGCACTTATTATTCCGTAAATTAAAGAAAAAGGACGCGAGAATTGGCGGAATTGATATTTATTTTTAAATTCCGTATTACAAAGTAGTAGTACCATTTAAATAAATCTGTAGTTTGCCGTTTATCACCGCTTACAAAAGTAAGTGCAAGATTTTTTGTTCTTTATAGTTAATTTTAAAGCTCTTTATTTAAAGAAAAGATTTATTTGAATGAAAAAGTAATTATTTCAGGTATGAAGATGATAACGAGTCTGAATGAAATTAAAGAACTTAATAAACCAAACGTTCACATTCGAGATAAGGAGGAACTGTTGAGAAAAATAAATCAAATTATAAGTGATGGCCATGAGAAATTACAAATAGTTACAGATTTTGATCACACATTGACAAGGCACAATATGGACAATGGAAAGACAGTACTTACTAGTTTTGGTAAATAATTAAGTAAAAAAAAATATTGTATATTTCATGGTAACATGAGACAAATACATGTTTTATTTTTTGGGTTACTGGAAAATTAAAACAAAGTAACAAAGGTCAAAGACTAACTTCCTTGATGGTCTATACAACAACAATACATGTACTCTAGAGTTCTTTTAACCATCCATTTAGCAGTCATCATTTTCCAACAATATATTTTTTTCATATAAACTTTGGAGAAAAAATTACTTTCTATTTCCTTTATTATTCTTTTCATTCTGAAATTTAGCACCACTGATTTCCCTTTTTCTCACTCATACAGCAGCAGTTTTAAGTTATAACGCCTGTTGAGCATCTATAGCATGACATATTTTTTTTTTCATAAAATTTAATTTTGTTTGTTTAAATTTGTAGGTACAAATATTTTTTTATTTATTTCTTTGGTGATTTCAGTCTCTACTTTTAGTGGCCAAACTCTGCTTATTTATTGTAAATTTGAAAAATATCAATTACTTAATGATTTATTTAATTTGTTCAAGGCATGTTCAGAGAATGCCCTTCAGTACCTCAGGACTATAAAGACGAGGAGCTGAGGCTTGCCGATATCTACAAGCCTATTGAGGTTGACTCCACCATGAGTATAGAGGACAAGACCAAACACATGGTAGTCTGGTACCTGGCTGCCCATGAGTTACTCAAGTAAGTAGTAAATGTCAACCCTAATACACCACAATCAGACATTATATCACAGTTGTTTGTAGTCCCCTTCTATTTGCTAAAAACAGTGTATTTATTTTTTATTTGCACATAACTGAAAAGTTGGAGGTGCCTGCCCCGGACCAGATTTGATCCTACACCCTCAGAATAAAAAAAAATTAATATTTGAAGCTGTTTTCTACCAACCCAATCAGCATTGGCCCGTATGGTGGAGTCCACCACTCCATGAGTGAGCAGTAAGAACCTCATTTATGAGTGTTACAAAACTGTATCTAAGATACAGTCATAGAGCAGCAGTACTGATCTTTTTTTTTCTAATTCTTTACAAGTTAGCCCTTGACTACAATCTCACCTAAAGGTAAGTGATGATGCATTCAAAGATGGAAGTGGGCTTTCGGTTTATAAACAACATTGTACCGGAATGTTAAGTCGCTTGGCAGGTACGTCTTTGCCGGTAGGGTGGTAATGGCTGAAGCCTCCCACTAGCCAGACTTGAACCAATTCAGAAAAATTTTATCGGCCCAGCTGGGGATCGAACCCAAGACCTGCCAGGAGGCAGCCAAATGCCACTGTGTATTACTTATCAATATAATTTCCTATTACATAGTACTATGAAACTTATAAGTTGTGCCTTAACACTATACTATATCAAAAAAACTTTGTTGCAGAGGTGTCAGATTTCCGAGGAAAGAACTCATTGAAGTGAGTCAAAAAATGACAGAATGCTTTCGGTATGTCTTTCATTTCATATGACTATTTTACAATGTACTATTTTTTCTTGTGTTCTTGCTAACCGTGTAAATTTATTAGGGGCAGCCAATGAGTGTGCAAAGAGAGACAGATTAAAAATGTAATGGGCCTGACCTCCTCAGACCAATTACTGTAGGATCTGCCCTTCTGTAAAAAGTATATGATCACAATCTAATGTGTTTTTACAAACTGCATCTAATAAAAAAAACATACATACAGCCGAACGTAGAACCTCCTCCTTTTTGGAAGTCGGTTAATAAAATAGAATTGGTGTTTCAAATTAAAATAACACGTGTGTATTACGATTAAAATTTATAGTTGTGTGTAGTGTAAGGACATAAGATATATTTATTGGTGTTAAATATTTTCGATGTGTGAGTTTACCTCGCACCCCTCAAAAAAAGTCACACAATTTTGTTGTTGAATTTGAGTGCAATAAAAGTCCAAAGGTACTCTGTCTGAAACATGATCCTATCTAAAATTCTGTTACTTTTTTTCAAGTTTCCTCACATAAAAAAATAATACAAACACTTGACACTGGCTCAATAGTTAGACGCGCGAAGCCAAGAAGTAATGTATAGTCCGATGCAAACATGATGTCTCGGGAATAAGCTGCGGTTGTCACTAAGCGTAGGTCGTACATAAAGTACGCTAAAATCAAGACGCGTGTGGCGAGCCGTGCCCCTGCGTTACCGCTGATACCTAAAATCTTGTATTGCGCACCTTAACGCACGATGTTCCGAAACTACATAAAGTTTGCATTGTACTGTAATGGGGTGAATTAATGGGGGTCCGCTAGTTTGCTGTACTTATATTACTGGTACATTATACAGGGTGCTCGGGAGTATTTGTCATAACTTCAAGGTAACGTGACCACTTATAGGAACCGAACTGCATAACTAATATTTTATTAACTATACAAAAAATATGTTTTTCATACAAAGTAATTCAAATAATACCGACTATCCATGTAACACACGCCTTTATGTAACAAAGCGACATTGTTGCATTTTAAAATATAAATACGTCATTATTAATAGAATATTTGCAAAATAAATATTGTTTACTGCGAAAATTATCGTTTTAGAACAAATATGTTCCTTGAATATTTTGAATTAATTTTTGTTAAAGAAGTTATGGGAAATACTGCCGAGCACCCTGTATAGGCGAGCGCTTGACTGCAATCATGCTAGACAGTAATTGATGATGCAGCCTATGTTAGAACGTGCATGCCTAGAAGATGCCTATAGACTCTTTACTTGATACCCATATTGTAGGTTTTTTTATTATGGTGTAAAATGTATCAGGACGGGCGTGAAGGATTTGATATCGTGGAGCGAGCGGCAGCAGGTGCCCGTGCTCGTGTTCTCGGCGGGGCTCGGCGAGTGCGTGGTGGCGGCGCTCACTGCGGCCAACTATATGCTGCCTCACGTTAAGGTATTACTTACTATATCTATACTAATATGTCCATACTAAGTTTTGCCTAGTACTGACCACGCTGGGCATGCGGGTTGGTCAGCGCAGAGCTAGATTACTCGCGCCGGTATCGCTGTTGCCCGACACCGGCCTGAGGCATTTCATAGTCTAGCCCTTGGAAATGGATATACCGCCATTTGTCGGTCGCCAGAGACTCGTCAGTCAGACTACAAGCCCTTGACCAAAAATTACCTGTGAAATGACCCAACGTGAATAACGCTTAGAAGGCTGTTACTACATCAGAAAATAACTCTGAACACTATGCCGTCATTTCTGAGCGGTACAGTGAGTGAATGGAATTTCTCCGGTACAAATGATGAATTACGACTAATTATAATTGTACGGCTTTGTTATAGTGTTAAAGATGATTAAAAATAAATTTCGAAAATCCTAGTGCCGTACTAAAATAGTGGTGCCGGATTGATTGATTGTCGACAATTGCAGAAGCAAAATAGGTCATTTATTATTATTATTTAGTACGGCATTTGTGCAATTCGTTTTATACACATATGCAGATACTTTACCCGAAAACGGCGTACATTTTTCCAGCGCAGGAGTCGAAATATAAGGGTCGCAAGCCTTACTCTTCACTTGCGTACTCACCTGTACCGAAATGACGGCATAGTGCTCAGAGTTATTTTTAACCGACTTCAAAAAGGAGGAGGTTCTCAATTCGGTCGGTATTTTTTTTTTTTTTTTTTTTCTTATGTATGTACACCGATTACTCAAAGACGCCTGGACCGATTTCAAAAATTCTTTTTTTGTTCGAAACGGTATAGCCCCCATTTGGTCCCATTGCCATCATGTCAAGATCTGATGGTGGAATCCTGGAGAAATTGAGGGGAACTTTCGAAAATTATATGGGTGTCTAGTGTGTTCGTATACTTTTCCTTTTAGTACTTTTAAGCACTATAATTTCATGAAGGTTTAAAGTCGATCTGATGATGGAGCCATAAAACAGACGAGGGAACTCCTCGGCGATTCACAGCAGTTACCTTGTGTTTGGGCTTGATTAATTTGTATTAATGAGAACTTTCCACATAGACAGGTTGTGACTGTCATTTAGGGGTTTGGTGATGAAGACCAAGGACAATTAAGGGAACTCCTTAACAGTTTACAGTAACTACCTTGTGTTTGGCCTTGATTAATTCGTATTGCTGAGAACTTTCTACCTATATGAGTTGTGTCTGTTATTAGGGGTCTGATGATGAAGACCAAGGTCATTTAAGGGAACTCCTTAACGGTTTACGGTAGCTACTTTGTGCTTGGGCTTGATTAATTTGTATTGCTGAGAATTTTGTACCAAGATGGGTTGTGACTGTCATTAGGGGTCTGATGTATTCGTTTGAGATGAAATTTTACACTAAAAATGGAAAAATAATAAAAATTTTAATAAAAAAAATACAACCGACTTCAAAACCTAAAAACGTACCCGCTAAACTAAAAAGCGAAAAATAACATCATAATATGTTCTACCTGCTGATCAGTATGAAGGCGGTGCTTAGCCGGTGTTGTCTTAATTAAAGCCATTTCTGACAGGACCACATGAAACAACACTGTCTGCAAAATCTAAATCTATAAGATATTCTCACATGGCTTGAATGCTGATATAACCTCACCTGCAGATGGATAAGACTACAAGCCCTTGAACAAAAATTACATGTGAAATGACCCATTTCACATGTAATTTTTGTTCAAGGGCTTGTAGTCTTATCCATCTGCAGGTGAGGTTGGCAGTTGGGGAGGCTGACTGGTACTAGCCTCGATTAATACGTAAATCGATCGTAAAAATCGATTAATACGCGGACGAAGTCTGGCAAATATGTACCGCCAAGCGTTCCGGTACGACGTCGTGTCAAAACTTCTACTCTTAACAAGTTGGCCCGCTTCCATCTTAGATTGCATCATCACTAAAAAAAAAACCTAAATATATTTATTAAGGTATATTTATTTATATGATTATTTATTATGTTCTTATTATTAATTATTAATTAGTAACACTTCTTCTTGTTGTTTCCGCCCGCGTCACCACATGGCTCCACGGAAGACCAGCGCTGCGCTGGTGCATCCATCACTAGCGTAGCACATGCTGAGTGGTGACCATTTTGTTACCACACACATCATTTTTTTTTTGGATTTAATTTAATTTTATTAGTTTAATATCTTTTATTTATTAGTTCACTATATTTTTAAAATTACTTTCTTTAGTTTTTAAGTATTTGTTGTCTTTTGTGTATTATGTGTGTGTGTATCCAAATAAAATAATTTTCTTTCTTTCTAAATTATACATTCAATTGCAGGTAGTTTCAAACTTCCTCGCGTTGGACGAAAACGACACAGTGATAGGAATAAAAGGGGACGTGATTCACACGTACAATAAGAACGAAGCCGCCATAAAGGACACGGAGTATTACACCATGGTGAAGGAGCGGAACAACGTTCTCCTCATGGGGGACAACATCGGGGACGCGGGGATGGCGGAGGGGATGGAGCACTGTGACGTCATCGTCAAAATAGGCTTCTTAGGACGGAACACGGAGGCGAACCTGCAGAGCTATATGGACAAGTTTGATGTAGTACTGGTGAATGAGCACACTATGGATGTGGCTAATGCTATATTGAATATGGTGTTGTGAATTTTGTTTTAGACATTTAGTTCTTTTTATGCTCTGACCACATTGATGGTAAACTTCGCCGTACAGATAATAATTGACGTGTTTTTTTTTAGTGGTCAATAAATAAAAATTTCAATGCGTTCCGATTTGTTGACGACTATCTGACGACGCGCGGTTTCACCCGCGTGATTTCCGTTCCCGTAGAAATACTGGGATAATCGCCTTCCTCGATAAATGGGCTAACACTGAATTGCCTTCCTCGATAAATGGGCTAACACTGATTTTTTTTTTTAAATGGAAGCAGTAGTTTCTGAGATTAGCACGTTCAAACAAACAAACTCTTCAGCTTTATAATATTAGTGTAGATATACAACGATGATTTTTGTCAAATTATCCTGTGGCGTGCACTTTATAGATGGATACATAATCCTACCCTGAGGACAGATACATTGTCAATAAAAACCTTTATTGGGGAAGCAATTAAAAAAAATTTGTGTAATTTGTACGGACAATACCTACCCTAATTAAAAATATTGTGGATGCCAATGGTCCTGACAACATCTATGGATTATGCTTAACAACCAACATTAATCATCGTCACAACTCATAGGTTATTATGCGCCCAGTTTGAATGGGGTAGAACCTTGTCGAAGTAAACTTAGATGCTACGTAGTATACTATGACAAGGTTCCATTAGGCACGAAGGTTAATACCCATTAATGTGGTCCCAGTATCAGAAGTCTTGCAAAAACTGTTAATTTATGGTTTTAATGTCGTCACTGACTAAATATGTCATTGTAAAGTGGACGTCCATAGACTAACTATGGACGTCCACTTTCTTAATGATAGACGTGCATTCACACAAACACCATGTGCTTGAATGGATCCCTGGATGATTTGAAAATTCAATTGGAACCGATAGATGGTGTCCTGATCGCTATTTCATGAAAAACCGAGTTTGCCAAATGCGACGTCCGTCGGGTTTTATAGTGAAGTCTAAACTAGTTTTTTTTCAATAAAGACCTCATTTAGTCAGTGATGACTTTAACATCGCGTTGTTCCATTTTTTTTTTTACTCAAGTTGAGTATAAAATATCTTATTGATATTATGGGTTTTTATTTTACTTCGCTCATTTCATAATAATTATTCTTTGTTTTTAGCTAATGATATTTAGTAGGTATTTGCAGGTCTTGTATGAATAACTACATAAAAGTTAGAATTATATTTCTATTATACTCAACTTTATTGAAGTTCGTGCAAGACTTGTAAAACGAAACCACTGTGAAAACTAAAACTTTATATTGTAATATTTTTTTTTTTGTATAAAAGAGAAGAACAAAGTTCTATTTATTTATTAAGTAGATTAAATTTTGCACAGCTGCTTTATTTACTAGCTAACACTATTTATAATGCTTTAGACCATAGGTTCTCAAAGGTAACGCAGCCTTGTGGGCGTTTGGGATTTTTAGGACCCAGAAAAAGTTGATATTTAAATGACAAACGAAGTAGGCAGGTTAAAGTAACTAAACTGGCTAAAACAGAACACAGTGTGAAAATTCATTAAATTTAATGGTTTAAAAAAATTTCGTTTCAAACGATTTTTTAATTATATGTGGTATTAAGTGCTTTAGTTAAAAAAAAAACCTCCTAGAGGATGGTGTGCAAAGTAAGGTTGAGAACCTATGCTTTATATTCTACTGAAATAATATGGAATGAAATGGAAATTTCCAACTGGATTGCCAACTCAGTAGATTATTATAATATACCTAATGTTTTCAGTGTAGCGTAGCCAAAAATGGTAAAATATATTTTGTGTTTAACATATAACAGAATCTCTGATATAAATAAACTGTCATACTCTCTTATAGCCAAATTATATTCTTTTTCAATATTGACAATAATCCTCTGTTGTACTTTTTAGGGAAAGACATTTTTCTGTAATATTTCACTTTATTTTAAAATTAGAGGGCTGTGTTTGCATCATTTTTTGGAGCATAAAATTCTGGATAAACGCGTGCAAAGATACTAAGTCCAAGCATCTATTTTACTGTAAATAAGCAGATCACATAAATGCCCTTTCTTATTCTATTTCATTATTATTGACTTCATTTAATAAGAGCTTTCAATTTTATTTTAACGCATTTAATTTTTGTGTTAGCTCAAGATTAGATTAGCCAGTTATATAACTGATTAGATCATAATGATCTGTCGGCGCTGACTATTCAAGCTACCTCTACCATAAAAGTCCTGAAGTCACGGAGCGTTGACAGAGAACTTCAGAACATTCACATCGATCGCACATAGATTAACATTTGAGAAGTTAATTGGACAGGAATGTAATTAATCAATAACTACTTTATCTGTATCCAACTTTATTTTAGCCTCTCTAGTTTTTGGTCAACATAACCAGAGACTAGAGATTATTTGTGAAAGGTTGATATACCGAGTCTTACAATGTAGCCACCATAGTGCAAGTTATAAGTAACTATCCTTATAGTTTATAAATCTTATCAGTTAAATGACTGGCTATTTGTATATTTCAATATAATTTCATATGTGGGAAAAATCAACTTGTCTTATGTTATTCCTTACGTACGTTAGATACTTAAATTAGGTATCTTTGGACTAAATAAACACGGCAAGACGCTTTAATTTGAAAATAAAGCTTCAATGAAATATAGCATTTTTTGCCTATGGTTGATATTGATAACTATGTCTTTTAATAATACTGGAATTTTATAAGCGTGCTTATGTTAAAAGTAACAAGTACAACTCTTGGTTGTTTTAATGTGACATCTTCCAATAGAAGATTGTGCATTCCACAGACTATAAGTCCATTGTCATTAATAAGATGAACTGTTTTTTTTTTGGATTTTACCGAATCCTATTTAACATAGCCAATCCCTCATATTATAAACATTTTGCGTCTTTGACGAAAAAATGGGTTATGAATGGGTTATATAGTTGGAAGTGAAAAATAAAACAAATATTGTAATGAAATTAAATATTTCGTTATTATTATCATATTATTATAAAACAACACGTATGAATATAAATGTATTTTCTAGTCACCACTGTGCTTGTTACTGCGTACTCTACATACAATCATATTTATTATAACACATATTATATTATACTTCTCATTAAAAAAACTTTTTTATAAGAAGTATAGACATTAAGATGCATCCGTTACTTCTCATTAGCACGAGTTTTTTCAACGGACGGTAAAAAGCGTCTAAATATAGTATGAAGTTAAATGAAGGTCTATTTCCAACGCCCAAAATTGAAAATGCAACACTGCTCGTAAAAATGCGTTGTGTCTTAAAAACTCTGTAGTATGAACATAATATACTTGCGAATACATTTGTTGTATTTGAACGCTTTTTTAACGTCCGTTAAAAAAATTTCGTGCGATTGTGGGCATAGGCTTAGGCTACACTGAGCCGCGATTTTTGAGGTAAATTAGCGCGAAATTTCGAATGTTAAGCGTCGTCACCATTGTATAGAATAAATGATTCGGAGAAAACGTACAATATTATTAATTATTGGATATGTTTGAAATTTCGCTGATATGCTGTTTACCATAATGATTAATATTAGATAGTTTTAAGAGTCATTCGCATCGCGACTTTCTATAACTTTATTACTTTTCCAAACAAAAAAAGAATAATGTATTTATTTATGTATTTGGTTTTCCAGTAAGTATGTATTTCGAAAGTTGCTAATTGTTTGGATACTTGATTGAATCTAAAACCCGTTGCTAACAAAGATGCACCTTAACTTATGAGAAACAGGCCGTGAATATATACTAAAGAGGCACAATTATCCTGACGAGAGTAAGTGGGCGGATAATTCTGCCTCTGAGTATATTATAAAACATTAAGCTGTAAACAAAGTATTTGAGCGACCGAATTCAGGAAGATCTATTACTACAACTCGCCACCAAATTCAACTAGTGAGATTTTTTTAGATATTATTAGTGAAGTGGTGCAAATTTTTTCTTATACGTACGACTATTATGTTCTATTTCGGGATGCGTACCAATTGTAAAAGCGTTAAAATCTGCTATAATTGACGTAATTGGTATACGCGAGCATACATAACATTATAGGCTAAGAGCCCGTGAATCCCAGACGTTCGTCATTTTATCAAAGCTGAAAGTTTGTCAGCTCATGCTCCTCCCATAAGTAAGCTAATTAAAGAGTTTGGACTGTGGTGGTTTTAGGAGGTAGCAGGTATTAAGGATCCAGACCCTCAACCGTCTAAGTATAAAGTGTAATTTTTTCATGTTTTCCTCAGCATAATATGAGAAATTATATTCCCAGTCGTCACTCACTTAGCTTGGCGGCAATCTTACGAAAACACCAATTAGTTTGAAACTTCAATGGGGCGGCAATGTTACGAAAAATACCATTTAGTTTGAAACTTCAAATGTCTCTAGCGAAAGGTTGCGATTGAGCCAAGTGTCTGGCAAAACTAGGAGCATGAGCTGACAAACTTTCAGCTTTTATAAAATGACGAAGGTCTCGCTGTCGCTGGCTCTCCGTTTAATATACAATCGAGAATGTAGGCTTTACCTCTGAAGTGTAAGTTAGCTACATCACATTTAGTCTCGCGATAACAAAAATGTAACATTTAGTAATCGCGCCAGTTTCATGGCAATCATGTGAACAAAGTATCATGATCGTAGCTGACTCGCGACGACGTACTATTTGTGAGTAGCTTCAATCACCTGTGTGCCTAGTCGCAGTTGATGCTTTGACTATCGCGTAAACGTAAACGCGAATTTCTTAGGAATTTAAACAGAGCCATCTATTGGCACTATTGTACAACTGTTTCAATTGCATATAAATTCGCGTTTACGTTTACGCGATCGTCACAGTATGAAAACATTGAAAACTCCCACTACGCACTCTGAAGTTGGCCTTACTCCGATAGGACTAGTCGAATAAAATTAAAAATACTGTCTGATTATACGCTCTTAATAATACCCAACGGTAGCTAACACAATAAACACTGCCAGTATACGTGTTTTACATATAATTCATACATTTAAATGCTCTAAAATACTAGTTAAAATGTTCGAATAATAAAAAAAAAAACAATCAAAAGAAATGCAACATTACTAGTAAACTTGTTATGGCAAAATAGATCAGTGGTATTTCTTATTTACGACCTCAGACTATAGAAAAAGATACGAGTCGGTGATATTACGAAATATTTTATTACCCTCATTCAGCAAATAAATCTATCGTTCATATAGCCGTTTACGTTAACGGACATTCTATCGCGTTTTCTGTGTACGTAAAACGCGTGGTTAGCTAGATGACGAACTCATTTATAGTTATTATATTTTATTTGCGCGTTACAAAAAATGTTATTTAACGCATATTTATCTCTGTGGGCGACAATACGTGTTCTTGTGAATGAATCAAAAACACACCTTTGGATAAATGAATCTACCGCCAATTCCTCTTGCTCCCTTCTCTTGCTATACTCGACACCTGAACCGCGGAGATTTCTATATCAGACTTTTCTATATTAGAATTTTATTTTTATCGAACAAGACGTGTACCGCCAAGCGACTTAGCGTTCCGGTACGATGTCGTGTAGAAACCGAAAGGGGTGTGGATTTTCATCCTCCTCCTAACAAGTTAGCCCGCTTCCATCTTAAATTGCATCATCACTGCAGGTGAGATTGTAGTCAAGGGCTAACTTGTAGAGAATAAAAAAAATCTGTCGCGCAACTTTTACCCATGCCTTATTCTATAATCTGAGTATACAATAAATCCTGGTAATGCTGTTTAAAATAAGCGTTTACTCGTTGATATTTATGTCTTATTAATACTATAATTTTGTTGCCAAATTATAGTTTGAATTATATTACGTCTTTATATTGACCGGTACCAAGTAACACGAGAGCTGTATATAATATAGTTTGTATCCAGATATAATTCTCGTCAAACGAATAGTATCTAAAGTAGCAACACGCCAAACTGTGCAGGTATAATAACCCTGTTGGGAGGGTGCCAGCGATGCCCCGCTCGAACGACTTCATACCCGCCCAGTCCTCTATGCCCCCACGCGCTCGACTTCACACCCGCGCAGTCCGTTCCCCCCGTCGCCCGCATATCAAGGGAGTGTCATCAACGAACTTGACAAGCTATATTTGTGTTCACTTGGATGACTATTTGTTTCCGAGAACTTATACTATTATACTTAAAATATTAAAGTTTTGAGCTTTCGTGATAATTGGTATGGCTTTTTTCATGCATTTGTTAAGAACTACCTCATTTGTAACTTGATATTTAAATGCCATGTTTTTTTAGATATGTAACGCTATTTTTTAAATACTTAATAAACAAAGTACCATTGCTGCAATTATTGAATACTTTTTAATACCAATTGTGATAGTATGAAATAACTACATTTAGGGTTTTTTTTTGTATGGGTGAAATGATAAAAGATCTTAATTTTCAATAATATGGCAAGACGTTCCAGACACTACAGTGAACAAAATGACTGGAAAATACATAGTTCATGCGATATCCTATTTAGTTTCTAAATTAAACTCAACGAATTAAAGGCTCTAAAATAAACAACAGTCTTAGAACATACAAGGTATTTACACAAATATTTTATTTTATATAAAAAATATCCTACTGTACATATAACAATTATTATCCATTGTAGAAATATATATTTTAATGTATGTACAATTAGTAACAGTATTAATAAAAATAGTCAAATCTTTAGGAATCATCTAGGGTCTAGACATAGGCAGAGTCGCGGAGAAACACACTGGTCGCTTGCTCGTAGTGGAAGGCACTTTGTAACAAACATTTTAATTGTAGATATGATACACACGACAGGCTTGGGGCAGCTCGGGGTTGTGGCAACTATAATTTGGACCCTAAACACTAAAAATATAAAAAAAAATTACAAAGAAATATCTTGGTCTTATTTAAAATTTTATTAGGGGCAAATTTTATATCAATATCTTTGTTTGTATAAATAAAGAAAATTATTATTATTATTATTATTATCATCAATAAAAAAAAATCAGTGAAAGCGTTCCCGAAATGACGATCATGTATCGTCATTCCGGGAACGCTTTCACTGATTTATTTTTTATCGATTAAAAATAAATACTGAAATAGATAACAAATATAGCAATAAAAAAATTAGAGTAAAAGCGTTCCCAGAATGATATTTCGTACAGGGTCCAATTTTAATAGTATATTTGGATTTAACAAGTGATAAAATATACAGTTTGGGCGGCACATCTACAATTGAAATATTTGCTTTATAATGTTATTGTTAATCAAGCTTTTGTACGCTGTTGTTTATAAACTTTATATTCTGTAACACGATGAAAATAACAAAATAAAACATTGGAAATTACAATGTATTTAATTTACCCAACTGCTACATAGGAGCCACTTAATTTGTAGCGTACAGGTTTTTTCAACAATTTATTTACTTCTATCAAATCTGGACTCAAAGAATTTGCTTGAATCTCAACTAAAGCATAACTAAAACATATAATTTAGGAGTCTGTTAATATACAGGGTGATGGGGAGTATTTCCCATAATTCAGGTTATATTCTTTACCGAAAATTAGTTAAAAATGTTCAAAGAACATTCTAAAATTGATATTTTCGGATTCTTATGAATAATATTTCTTTTGTAAATAGTTCCTAAAACGTGTCCCGTATACGCATCCTTATATTTATGACAAAGGGGGTGTGTTACATGAATAGTCGGAATTATTTGAATTACTTTGTATGAAAACTTTTATTTTTTTAGTTAAAAAATTATTAGTTATGAAGTTCGGCTCCTATAAGTAGACTCGTCAACACCTTGAAGTTATCTGAAATACTCCCCAAGCACCCTGTATAATCTGAGGTTTATCAATATTCCTATAATAGTCATGCGAGACTGTTCTGATTACATTGCAGTCTTGAAACTGTCTAGGGTTGGTCCCAAAGTCTCAATGAAGCAATTTAACATTCGAGTAAGATAGTTTAGTTAACAGTATTATTAAATAGTATACGCCATTTCAGTCATCATTTTATTAATTATTTCAGACAGGCTCATTATATCATTATTTTTTTTAATTAAGTCTTGTTTTTCCTTCACTAACACTTACTCTTTACTAATGACATATAGGTATATGTATTGAAAAGGTACAGTATGAGATAAGCAAGGTAATGGTATAGTGAACATTACCTATATTAATAGATAGAAAAGAATGGAATGTGACTTTTTTTATATATCGCGACAAGTGTATTTCTCTCGTCCGAACCAAATCAAATAACTTCTGAAAGATATTTAAATTATTTGTTACATTTCAAAATTTTGGGTGTCAAATTACTCCACTTTCAATATGCCGATAAGTTATCAATGACTCACAGACATAGTTAAAAACATCAAGTCCACATTTGCACAGTATTTGTATTTTTTGGAATTCATAGAATAATTAAAAACCTCCAGAAGTCATGAGCTAAGGTGTTACAGAATGCCTAAACGCGTTCAGTCTCCGACAAGGCAAGTAAGCTATGACACGAAGGAAGCCAGATTGTCTAGTTCATACGAGCTCATACAAAAATACACCACTCTCTACATTCAAGGGTACAACACTATCTATCTATCACACGTTGAACATAAATGAACACGAATGACACCGGTTTCCGAAACCGATGTTCAGAGCCACGAGTGAGTTTTTGCTTCGCCAACTCTAGCAAACATCGACTATAGTCCGATAAATATATAGTCAGTGGAATGACAAGTGCAACTGTCACTGAAATGTCATTTTACTGACTGGAATTAAATAATCGTACTATAGCTACGAATTCATCTCAAAATTAAATTAAAGTCGAAAGTTTGAATTTTACCTACATACACAAAGACACACTCGAGGCTCAAACTAAGGCTTAAGTGAACACGACCGCAGCCTTTCAATTGTTAAAAAAAAAGTTTTATTTACGGATATTATAAATCATAAGGTCTGGTCGATGAATTATCAAATTTTCAGTATTTTTTACATAAGTGGAACAATTCAGAATAATTCATTTTAATAAGTAACATCTCAGTTAAATAAAAACACTGTAAAAACTGAACACATAGTAATGAATAATAAGTTACATTCAGGGCATTCAACTATGGCTAACGACCTAACTAACCTACCTCATTACAGTGGAGAGTTTAAATAAAATTAACCGACCAATCAGATAATAGGAAAACAACGCGATAAAATTATCACGTGATCTATCAGTAAACTGATTGGTCAATTCCTGAAGGCAATAAATTAAATTCCATTTGATTGCCTTTGATAGCACGACTGTGGCAAATTGAAAGTAATAATAAATGAGACAAAGATGTCAATGTCCTCACTACTATAGCTATAGAAAGTAGGTTTATTATTTTGTTATAATATTGATAACACCTATAAAATGTCAAGAAACTTCGACAACACAGACAACATTGAAAGACTAGTAACTTTGCTTTTAGTAGGTAAGAACTTCCCACTGTTTTACATAGTTGATTGCCCCAATGTAATGCTATAAATGTTTAAATAAATACTTTGCAAAAATACTGGAACAATCAAGACCCCCAGCACGGAAATTTGATTGCTGAAGAGCCCTTTTGGTCTAACATTTAAATAAAGTTGTGTAAAGTAACTATTTTAGATTAATACTAATAACAAAGTAATTTACAAGATATTATAATCAAAGTATCGTGGTTACTTCGACGCAGTATAAGTGTCATAATGTGTAATTTTTCCGAGAGTTACCAACATACCAAACACAAAAACAAACGTCACTATTTGACAATGTAGCTGGTATAACTGTACGCAAAATTTTGTATACAGTCTGCACCACGAAACAAGTCCCGCAGACGGATTTTTTTTATATACACTGGCTTTACGGTTTTGAGTTATATAAAATTGAGACGTTGCTATTATCGTAACGAAAACAAACAACATTAACATGATTTTGTGTTGGTTTAGTGAGTGTCCGGCCTGTCAATTTTAGTTCATGTTTTCGCCGCGAGATATTTTTCGTTCCGCAGAGTATAAAAATATGACAGATGTCAGAAAAATTACACAATACATACATTTTGCCTCAGACTAATTAAGTACATAAGGACTAGTATCGCACCCAAATTCACAAACAAAATTGTAATTTCGTAAGGAAAATGAGCTTAGATTTTTTAAACCATTCAACTACACAACAATATATGTTTACGGAGTTTTTTAACCAATGAACACGATGACAACTACGAAACATCGATTCTATAATAGCATTAGATCGTTGATCATATATTTTGACAGAAAGTAACGTCTAGCGAAGCAGGTCCTTATGTAATTAGTCTGAGCATTTTGCGTACCATAGACAAAAAAATGTACAAAAAAAAAAGAAATGTTACGCGTCACTAATCCTAGTATGACATGGAAGGCACGGCGCGGCGCACTGCCAGCGACGACTGACGCATTGGTCCCGCGTTGTATAAAAGCACAATACTAAACCTACGTTACACGTTATGATACATTAGTTCTAATGACAGATCACAGCCTAGGGTTAAATGTAAGCGAGTGCGTGACGTCAGCGCTGTCACGTGATCGCCGCTACGTTCTCTTGCGGCTTTTGCAGCCCGTCCTCGTCCGTTGGCCTATGAGGGGAAATTCATTCAGTAATTATAAATGTGTCTATTCGGGTACTTGTATCTCCTATAGGGTATTTGACTTATGTCAAATAAGACAATACTGATATAAAATATAAACTGATTGGACAATTTCTGGTCAAAACTAGTATAAACAATATTAATTTTGTACATTAATTGGATTATGGGTTCGATATATACTTTCAATAAAAAATAGTACAAGATTATAGTGCGACATAAATAAGTAGAAGTTAATAAAAATAGAACTAATAAACTTGCTGTGTGGCAACACCACAATTACTGTTATTATTACAAACATATGTCAAAATAGAGCAACTAATTATTATTGAGAGTTTAATCAGATTCGTCGTTATCAACCCACATTCGGCTCACTGCTCGAGTCTTCTCTCAGAATGAGAGGAGTTAGGCCAATAGTCCACCACGCTGGCCCAATGTGCATTGGCAGACTTCACACACGCAGAGAATTAAGAAAATTCTTTGGTATGCAGTTCTTTCCTCACGATGTTTTCCTTCTCCGTTTAAGACACGTGATATTTAATTTCTTAAAATGCACACAACTGAAAAGTTGGAGGTGCATGCCCCGGACCGGATTTGAACCCACGCCCTCCGGAAGCAGAGGTCATATCCACTGGGCTATCACGGCTTACGTTAATCAGATTATTATCTACATATAAAACTAAATATCAATTTTTATCAAGTATCAAGGCAGTAATTGCAGCCCTAAGTAGATGACAGAGCACAGGGTTACCATAAGAACGACAATAATACAGCGCCCTCATTTATTTTGTGCCCTTTTATGTTGCACTATAATTTGTCCAAATCCTAATTTGTGACGTCATAGTAAACAGTATACACGTCGAACTAGAGGGTGTCACTCAATGAGCTCACCAGGTTATGAATATTAAAAATTATGGTTTTTACACTTAAACTGAAAGGCAAAATTTAGTAAACAAAACTTGTTTGACGTAATGGCACAGACAACCTATGCCCACAAGTAAATTAATGTAGAGAGGGAGGATATACCTGTAGACGTGCGCGGAGGCGGAGGGCGTGTGGTAGTGCGCGGCGTAGGGGCGCGCGCGGCGTCTGCGGGCCAGCACGGCGCGGCCCAGGGCGCCGGGGCGCACCGAGTTGCGCGCCGCGTGGTACGCTAGCCTGTCATACGAAACGATATTGTAAACTAGCTGCGCCGCGCGGTTTCACTCGCGCGGATCCCGTTCCCGTAGGAATACGAGGATAATATATAGCCTATAGCCTTTCTCGATAAATGGGCTAGCTATCACTGAAAGATTTTTTTAAATCGGACCAGTAGTTCCTGAGATTAGCGCGTCCAATCAATCAAACAAACAAACTCTTCAGCTTATAATATTTGTATAAATAAGAGATTCAATAGCTGAACTGTGAAACGATCGAACTCGTCACCGAGGGTGGTGGGTCGATCCCCGCCCCGTTGAACTGTTGTCGTACCCACTCCTAATACAGTCTTTCCCGATTAGTTGGAGGTGAATGAAAATATTGGTCATATTTAAAAAGTACTGGCGAATATTCTTTTTTTTTAATTAAAAAAAAAGAATAACTGATTTGCAAATATGAGACGAATATCTTAGCATTCAATGGATTCACCGGGCGGGTGCCGGCTCCATCGCGTGGTAGAGAGAAAAACCGAGCAGAGTCCTGAACTTGTGACTACAGGATGTAGGGTTAAGGAATTCCTTGACGATCGATCAACACTCCCCGTTCTCTGTTCGTGTTGTTCTCCCTGCCTAGCCTAATTTGATAATATTCTATTAGAGCAGCTTTAGATACTCGTTCTAATATAGAACTAGCTGCACTTCTAGAGAGGCCAAGGTCTTTAAGCAAGTTATAGAGAGATTTTGCTGGTAATCCTCTCGCACCTACTTCTACGGCGTCAGACCAAGTACATGGCCATTTTTAGTTAGTAATATACTAATATATTCCGAAATGCCGACTGTTATACAATATTTTTTGATACAACTAAACTTGATGCAGCCCCTCAACCGAGCCAATACCGGAAATTGACAGAAATATAATTTTTTATATGATGCAACCCTAAGAAACTTAGTTTTAAACAAATTTCACCAATAACTGGCAGGTTTACCTGGGTGCTAGCGCAGTCACGGTGGTGAGGATGACCGCGAGCCAGTAGATGGGGTCGGCGATGGCGTGGTGCATCACATAGTAGGTGGAGGGCAGGCGGAAGCACGACAGACACATCGTCTGGTAGATGAGCGTCAGCACGAAGAACGCACCGAGCGAGCCCACCAACGCTAACAGTTGTATCACCGTCTGGAACGTTCACATTTCAGAACTTAAATTATATTGAGTTATTACTATATACTGAAACGGAAAAATGCCTAAACTCATGATTATTTTTTTTTGATTATACTAATACTAATCTAGGATGCCTAAGTAACCAGTAGTGGAGGGGAAATCTAGTCAATGGTAATCTCAATAGATTGGAAGCGGTCAAATTGATATAAAGACCTCTTGAAGTCCTGCCACTACATATTTCGAGACGAGACGAGAAATACATTATTGACCAATAACGGACAAATCGAAAATATCACTCTCTTTCGATGGAAATAAACGTTATTTTCGATTTTGACACTATTGGTCGATACGATACTATGTTTTCTGTCGTCACGACATATGCCTAGGCCCACTAATCAGAGATAAAATTCTGGATTGGTTCATAAACTGATCAGATCAGCTTAAAATAACTCTGGATAGATTTAATCTAAGGGCATTGATGGGGCAAGGTGGTGGGTTAAAGTATTCCAAAAATTCAACAAATCACGAGAGGTTTAGCCATTTTTCCATTTCAACATTAACGTTCATGCAAAAAGGGTTTGAGTAACGTCGAACACCAAAATTTCAGTAACAGTCAATTTCGTAGGTGACATTATAGTGCATATGTGCGTTCTTTATTTATTTTGCTTTAGTTAAAAGAAATAACATTATCTTGGTGATATTTGAACATTTACTCGTAACTTATTTGTTCAAAGTGTCAACTCTAAGAAAACGTGGTTAAAGCTTGAACGTCTAACATTTCACAACTCTTTGAATACACACTGTGTTTACAGTCCTGTGACCTGTGTGTGTGTGTGTATTTTATAATTAAAACATTTTTTTATTCACACAGACATTTGACATTTTAGTACACACTCACACTAACTTACAAGTTTCTTAAAGAAAAGCTGCATGAAAGTACATAAACACCAAAATTTGTATATCAAATTAATAAACACTAAAAAGTTGTCTTTCAAGTAGTCAAATTTTACAATGTTTATTGAGAAATCTATGTATGTGTATAATTTTTTAAGCCTTTTGATTTGAAACAGCACGTAATGTAGCTCATTTGCGATGTCATGTAAGTCATGAAGACGCTGCTGATTATTTGGCATCTATAAGGATAAAGACTCGATGATATGATAACACTTATTAATATATACATAAATCATATTCGTACATGCTGTTATCATAGAATATTACCGAGGCAGCACGTCATGTTGCACAGGCCGAACATTGCAGCGTACGCGTATTTGCACGTGAAGATCACCACGATGATGTACATGGACTCGGCCAGTACGTATTATAGCATTGTTCGGAAACATGATGTCATGTAACTCACCCAGCTGCGTGTCTCTATAGCGACGTAGACGAGCATGATGACGAGGCAGCACGTCATGTTGCACAGGCCGAACAGCCAGATGTCCACGTCGGTGTCGGCGTACGCGTACTTGCACGTGAAGAAGATCACCACGCTGATGTACATGGACTCGGCCAGCACGAGCCAGTACGAGTGCGCGCGGTACGTGAGCCCGCGCCGCGACGCGCTGTACAGTCCCGGCCGCTCCGTGAGCAGAGCCGCTGGTGCCACGCGGTCGTACGCACCTGCGAATAAAGCATTTCATATTAGATTAGCTAGCAATAAGCAATATTATTGAAAGCGTAGGTACAGGGTTTTCCGTTATGTCGTCTCCAAAGAGTAAAAAAATCTTTTGTACATTTGGGTGTACTCTTCTATAATAAGATCCCCAAGACTGTGATGAACCTGCCAATGCCAATGCCAATGCATAGCTTTAAGCAATGTGTTAAAAAACATTTACTTAGTCGAGGGTGCTAAAATATTGATGAGTTCGTTAATGATAAAGATGCTTGGAGGCCGTTGGACCAGCTTCCACCTTCACACAGGAAGTAAAACTATAAGAAATGTAAACAGTAATTGTTATCAATAATTGTATATTATAATACTGTATGACTTTTTCAAAAGAGCAATTGTTGAGTTCCTTGCCGGTATCTTCTCAGCAGAACCTGCCTTCCGAACCGGTGGTAGAATCTTTACAAATAATCAACTGACGTGTCAAAAGTGCTTGTAAACTGAGCCTACTTGAAATAAATGATTTTTGATTTTGATTTTGATGTGCATTTCGAGAATAGGAAAACCATCGCGAGGAAACCTGCTTAACTGAGAATTTTCTTAATTCTCTTCGCGTGTGAAGTCTGCCAATCTGCAATAAACCAGCGTGGTGGACTATCAGATTAAACTCTCAACAGTGAGACGAATTATAACGAGTCGAAGTCCATGTTGTTAATGATGTTATTGACTAATAATAGGCAACCATAAATATCTCATAACATCTCAAATGACGTACATGACATGCTATTTCTTTTGTCCTTGGTTGGCCTATGAGTTACTAGGCCCATTTTTCTATAAAGTAATTTTTAACTTAGTTCTCATCTGGAGTTGGGAAGTTGGTGGTGTTACCCCCAGTGCCTTTGACAGCATTCATATTCCAGGTCATTATCATTAACATCTGATTATGATTGATATAGTCACAAGTAAGCGTAGCTTACGTACTAAGGTAACTAATGAATATTCATATTATATGAATTTGTTCAAGTGTAATTGTTTCCACAAAAGAGATCTAATACCATGAGAATGTTTCTGCACAATTCTCACGGTTTCAGATTTCAATCAAAATATCATTAATTAAATATAATAAATAATTTAATTAAGAATTTTATTTTAGCAGTTCACATTAGATTACTATCCTACTAATTTTATAAACGCGAAAGTTTGTATGGATGTTTGGATGTTTGTTACTCTTTAACGCCGCAACTACTGAAGCGATTTTGAAAATTCCGATAAAATCCATGGTTTCCCGAGATTTGCGAAAACTGATGATTTTGATGATATGAATGTTTTTTACTCTTTCACGCCTCGACTACTGAACCGAATTAGCTAAAATTTGGTATTAAGATATACTATAGCCTGGATTAACACATAGGCTACTTTTTATCCCGGAAAAATCCATTGTTCTATCGACAGGTCACGTGATCAAGTTGTCGATCGGATCTGTCATTCCCATACATTTTGTAAGTTTCCGAAACGTTAGCGTTTGTAGAAAGCGAATCGACGTGCCACAAGGCACAGGTGTTTAGAACTTTACCTATAACAATGGGAGGGAAGGCGGTGAAGGCGAGGTTGTACGCCATTAGATGCATCTGGTCGATCATCACCGACGACGAGAAGCCGCAGTACAGCTGGTACCAGAACACTAGGAACACGAATGTCTGCGAACAACATTCATATACGATGCAATGAAAATAAGCTAAAACAAGTAAAGAGATACGAATATACTACGAATTTACATAAAATCATCAACCGAATCATCATGGATAGATGTCCACTGCTAGACACAGGTCTCTTGCATGAACTTTCTAGCACATCGGTCTCGAGTCGCCAGCATCCAGCGGCTCCCTGCAACTCGTGGGTGCGGGGTAACCATTCCAGCACCTTAGGACCCCAAACTCCATCGGCTCTTCAAACTATGTGGCCTGCCAATCACCACTTCAGATTCGCGACTCGCTGAGCTATGTCAGTAACTTTGTCTGCGGATCTTCTGCCCATTTCTGATTCGATCACGCAGAGAAACTCCAAGCATTGCTCGCACCCGCTAAAAAAAAAAGAGTAAACAATAGAGAACTCACGGCATTTTTGAGGAAGAAGTAGAGGATCATCCTGGCGAGGCGGTCGTAGCACCAGTGGCCGTGCACCAGCAGCAGGCGCTCCACGAACTTGAACCGCGACAGCGCGAAGTCCGACGCCATCACTGCTTGCCGTCCTTCCTGACCCGACAGACCTGACAAACAATCAATCAATCAATCAATAAAAATTTATTTATTGCGAATTCAGGTTACACTCACACTCGTAAAGCTCAGACTAAGTATATAGGAACCTGTCTCGCTAAACGTTCCCTCTGTCAAAGATCAAGAATCAACGATCTAACGATGTTTCGATTTAATCGGCTTTAGTTAATGCACCACTGTTTTGGCACCGCCTTCAAAGTGATCAGAAGGTAGCACACACGATATTATTTTTCGCTTTTTAGTTTATTTTTGTGATTTTGAAGTCGGTTAAATTGTTTTGTTAAAAGTTTTTCAAAATTGGTTAAGAAATGACGAAATTATGAGGTAACAAAGATGAAAAAAAATTAACATACGCGCCGAATTGAGAACATCCTCCTTTATTTGGACGTCGGTTAAAAATTCGGAAAGAGAAAATTGTTTCGATGGTAAATTTGAAACGATTCTAAAAGTGGCGTTGTCTAAATTTATCATTAGGGTATTGCACAGGGTAAGATTTTGAGACCGTTTTAATTCTTAGTTTATACAGACTATTGTTATTCTTACCGACTCCAACATCGGCTGTTTGAATCATCGATACATCGTTGGCACCGTCCCCAATTGCCAGAGTCGTGACTCCTAGCTCTTCCTTCACCGCCTGAAAACATACAAATATGACAACATTTATTAGAATATGTGTACGAATAATGAAATAATGAAGTAAAGAAGGTCCTAAAAGAAATCAAGAGATGGTATAAGTTAATGATGATTGGAGTTTTTTTCGGCTTTTTTTAATAGATTTCACCTTTTAAACTTTTATAATAGACACTATTAAATTTGGTTTTTCAAAAGTAAATACATAAGTAGTTTGTAGTACTTTATCGACCTACATCAAATAAACAATTGTGTTTTCTTTTAGAGCATGAATCAATGAAAGAAATGATACATTATTTTAATAAAGATAAAATGATTACAAACAATCGGCAAGAATTTCTCATCTTGAACAATGCATAATAGATTTATTTTGTTATTCTCAGTGCAGTATTGCTGCTAAGTATTTATAATTTTTAAAAAACTAAAACAAATTATGCAGGATATTGTACTATAATTTTTAACTAGCCTTGTATGCAGCGATGTCATTTATTATGAAAATAATAATAGGTACATAGTAATAAGCTTTTCGAGCCGTGAAAGCCAAGCGGATAAGACTTCAGCCTTCAATTTAGAAGACTTAGTTCAAATCCAGTTTGCTCTTTTATGTGCAATTTAAGAAATTTAATACCAAGTGTCTCAAATGTTGAAGGAAAAACATCGTGAGGAAAGTGGCATACCTGAGAATTTTCTTAATTCTCGACGTGTGTGGAGTCTACCAATCCGCACTCGGCACTGATGGTCTAATTCTTATTCATTCTGAGTGGAGACTCGAGCTCAGTGAGCCTAACATAGGTTTTTAATGATGATGATGATGAATAAGCTTGCACAAAGTAATGCCTAATTCTAATTAAGGTGATGGTCCATTTCAGGTCCACTCTTGTACCCCGTATCATTAAAATTTAAAAATTACAAGGATTTAATTGAAATTTAAATAAATTATTAAATCTAACTGAAAAAAAAGAAATCAATAAAATTAAAACTCAAGTTTTTGAGTTAAAACAAGATGGCGCCCTTAAAGCAACTATGACATGACAAGTGACAGCAAACGTCAAATCGACTGCTGCATTGAAAACGTCATCGATCCGCCATTATTACCCGTATCAGTGTTGTATTTCTTGGGAGTGGAATGAATATTATTTCGAAAGAATTTAAAGGAAGTAAATTCGTAGATTTGTATAGTCAGAAATAGTTTTTAAAGAAATATTTTCTTTTATTTCAACTAGGGTACAAAGACTGATCCTGGGCTACGTACAATTTTGGACCATCTCCTTTCTCACCTTGACAATATAGGCCTTCTGCAGCGGCGTGGCCCTGCAGCACAGCACGGCGGAGCAGCGCTTGGCGAGGGACAGGAAGGGCGCCACGAGCCCCGAGCGCCGGTCCAGGATGTAGGTGAGCGTGCGCCCGTCCACCACTAGCGCGCGCCCCGTGCCGGCCTCCAGCACGCCGTGCTCCAAGTAGTTCTTGATCGTCGATTCCGCGTGTTCCTATAACATACCATATAGCATGGTTATTTTCCTTTTCAATTCCGATAAAACTTTGAAGGTTTACTTTCATCGCTTATCGGTTCTTGGAGTTATACGATCTACCCACCATCACTTCAGCGTTGCGACTTATCGAGAAGGAATTCAGTTACGACATTCTGTACATCGCGAGATAACCTTTATAAACTTTCTTTTGAGGGCTAAATACCAAAGTTATAATTTTACGACGTAGATCAATGGTCGATGGAGTAGTAAGGTCTTTGAATCCCGGCAAGCGGAGTGTCGAGCACATCATTTTCTTTCTGATCCCGGCTTTTTTTTCAAAAAACCCGGGATCAGAAAGAAAACGATGTATTGAGCCTAGGGACGATCGATATATTGTGTACCAAGCTTTACGCAATTGGAAACAGTCCACCTAATAGGAGGTCGATAAACACTGCGCTTTTCTTGTGTTATTTCAACACTTTGTGAGTCCAACGTCCATAGGTACTTCGGCATGAGTTCGAAAAACTAACGAGGAAGATTAATTATATTGACGCTGTTGTATGTGTTGTGTGTGTTGTGCCAACCCGCTTGATGGAGCCGCTGGATGCTGGCGGCTCGAGACTGTTTTGTTTGGAAATCCATGCAAGAGGCCTATGTCCAGCAGTGGACGTCCATCGGCTGACAATGATGATGTTGTATCAACACTTACTTTGTCACGAGACATGAGATGCAGCAATCGATCACTCTGGGAGAAGAGTGCGGCAGAGTAGGCGATGTTGATGGCAGTCTCGGGTTTGTCCCCCGTCAGCACCCAAATCACGATCCCGGCGTCAAGCAAGGCGCGTACCGTCCGGGGCACGGCCTCCTGGAGACGGTCCTCAACGCCGGTCGCACCCACGAGGGTTAGAGCGCTTTCTAACCTCGCTAACGAATCGCGAAGACGTTTTTCTCTACCTGGGGACAATGACTCCTAAGATTCAAAAATGTTGAGTAAAAACGATTAGCAGTCTTAGTTTACAAGCAGTTTTGAAACATCTCAGTCTGTTTGTAGTGACTTTAGTTAGATTTGGTGGTGTAAAAGAATTTTACTGAGAATTTGTTGGAAAAAATATAACCTCAATATTACGAGTGCATACCCTGTAAGCATGTGATGCGCACTACGACATATCTCGAGACGAGAAAAAGAATTGGAACTGAAAGTATTATTGTCCCTTTCGGTGCGATGGGGCGAAAGAGAGAGGTGTTCTCGAATCCGCCGCTATTAGTTGTCACTTACCTTTCTCTCATCTCGAAATATGTCGTGGTGAACGTCCATCTCGCACCTAGATCCAATCACTTCTTAATCCAATGGCAAATTGTCTAACCGGACTGCGCTTCGCCGAAATTTCCATGGATTATAATTATGCATACCTTCACCAATTTCAGAGGCGCGCGTATGTCCAGCCATCCATTCCTCCCACAGCGCGGGCGACATGGTGCGCTTGGCCATGACCAGCGTACGCAGGCCCGCGCGCGAGTACTCGGACAGCAGCGACCGGGTCCTCTCGTAAGCGGCCGACTCCGCGGACCCGGAGCGCATGGGTGCCAACGCGCCTAGCACTGTGCTGTCGGCACCTTTTACGTATAGAACCACCTAGAGTTATATGGTGATGTTAGTTTTTTAGTGCATTCTTCAACATATTGACCTTTTACAATAGAGTTTATGGCATATTAGGGATTTAGAGGAATTTTAATGGAGATAGCTTCAATCCTGTGACACTTTAAATTTTCAGTTAAATATGATGAAAATTAAGACGCAATTAGTTATACAAGGCGGGTATTAAATAAGGTGTAAAAACAAATGCTTTCTTTACAAAGGAGGCCAAACAATTAAATGTATATATTTTCTTACACTCTGGATTACAAACACATGCAATTGTTTTGACTTATGGGGTGAGGATAATAAGAAAGATTCCTCTGTACGCTAGCGAATTCTCTGCGATACCGCGATTTACGCCAGCTAATTGGAACATCCGAACATTAAAATTCCAAATATGTGCAGATCGTTGATGCGTATTCCACCGTACAACTACCGGCGTGTAAGTCTAGCGCTGGACGAAACGCTGAGAGAATTTCGGTACTATCGCACACGCAATACACGTAAGTAACTACGCTGCAAGTGCGCCGGGATAGAATACGACTGGAGATCCAATCGCCACTACCCAAGCTGGCCCTTCACCCTTCAAGCCTCTCATGATACCTTAATTTTACTTCTTGCAATAACAGTCAACGCTAGAATTTCACAGGGGTATTACCTGTCCATTAGGAGTTCGTAACGCAATCGACATGCACTTCCTATTAGAGTCGAACTCTTGTACCCTGAGCACCTTCAGCTTCGACAGCTCGCCGCGTATGCCCAGCTCGACTTCGTCCGGAGATCGTCCGCGCAGCTCATACCCGTAGGCCAGGGCCGCTTCAGCCAAAGCCAGCTCGTCTGGACTTTCGGCCTCGAAACGCGCTATCTGGAACATGCCTTTGATCAATAAACCTGAAGCTAAAACACAAAATACACAGGTGAAAAAAGGAAGAGTGATTCATATCCATTACTATTTTAATTTTTATTACTATTGTACCTTTACATCATTGCTATTAAAAAAATTAACTTCGAGTCCAAAAGAATGTTTACTTAATACTAACTTTGGAATACAAACTTTTTTATTGTTCTAAGAATCAAACCCTGGGTATGAGCAACCTAAGCCTAACTAGCTACGAACGATAGAATAAATGAGGCAGTTAAGACAACAAGATTGAAAAGATTTTACGGAAGAAGACGTACAAGGGCTATGCACGTGTACTAAATACTGTAGGAGTATATCTACGATTATAATATGTATTATATGGCTCAGCGCTATTCTGTAATTAAGCTTTTATAACTCGAATTTGTCAAAGAGTGCGTGTTTCGAATTCGAGTCTATCTCTCTCTCTCTCTATCTGCAGTATCGTGTTAGACCGAGGGAGAGAGGGACGAATTTAAAGCACATCACTGTCGAGTTATAAAACATCGTTACAGATAAGGACTCCTGCTCTGCTTATAAAAACCGCCTCGTTAATCCAGTCTAGTTCCAGTATTCCAGAGGTTATGCTGTGCTTAGGGATCATAAAGTCCTGGGTTTGAGTCCTGAAAATTGAAACTTTTGGACTGAATTTTATGATGATGTTAGTCTATTAAGGCACATATGGATGGCGGCTAAGACGGCCTGGTGGACAGAGATTCAGTTAATCTAGCGTCTAGTCTATGATGAGTATAAGGCTCACCTGCACTTCAGCGGAGGTGCTGGGCTCGGACGAGGTGTCGTCTCGACTGACGAAGGGCAGTTTGGGCAGGCGCAGGCGCAGCGGCGACGCGGTGGACGGCGGCGGAGACGGCGTGGTGGACCGAGATTCAGTTAATCTAGCGTACCTCCAAACCAATCGGATTTACATGTAGATACAATTTTAGATAATGCAAGAAAATACATAAACATTACTCGTTGAGTTTTAAAAATAATAATAATAATAATAATAATAGACGTTTCTTTTATTCAACCGCCAACTAAGCGAAAAGTCAGTAATAAGAATAAGTATGACAATCGTCTAACAGCTAACTGATGGTGATCGAGTCTTTCGATTTTGAGTCTGACCATTTGTGTGGGAATTACGCATGATATTATGCTTTTTAAGATAGTAGCTCCCCCCCCCCAAACTTAACGCACAGTATCATCTTAGAAGGCTTTTTTTGTTACGTAGACAGTCAAAACTTGACTTTTAGATGGATAAAAAATGCCTCGTTTCAGTAGTTCACTTGTTAAAGTTGTATTTGTACTATGAATCACTAGATCCTGGATACAAACCCTGGATCGGATTGCGAAATATTGGGTTATTCTTTCAATAAATACATAATGACAAATTCAGTAGACGTCGTTGGTAAGTTGTGTTGTTACACCCCTGAGCCAAAGCACGTTAAGACCTCGGACCTTAACATTACTTGACCGTTATCAACCTGAATTGTTGAACTTTGAATAAATCCTTTCATATGATAGTTATCTTATATGAATAAATATCGATTTAGAGTTTCATGAGAGAGCCCTGTGTCTTGAAGGCTATTAAAGAAGATGCAGTTGATGTTGATTTTGATGAAAGAGCTATGTTAGGAGTAACTCTGCATGATCGAATCAGAAATGAGGAGATCCGTAGAATAACCAAAGTCACCGACATAGCTCAACGAGTTGCGGAGCTGAAGTGACAATGGGCGGGCCACCAGGTGGACTGACGACATCAAGCGAATCGCAGGGATTCGCTGGATGCAGGTGGCTCAGTATCGTGATGTTTGGAAGTCCCTACAAAAGGCCTATGTCCTGGACGTCCATCGGCTGATGATGATGATTGATGAATGATGTTGATGATCATGAGGATGTTGTTGATGATGAGGACTCACTTGTCGTTGGAGCGCAGCGTGCCGTTGGCGCGCGCCGCCTTCTGGCTGCGGAAGTGGTCGCTGCCGTTCAGCTGCATGTCGTCCACGTGCGGCTGGCTCACCACCACCGTGTTGCACAGCGCCAGGATCAGCAGGAACTCGCGGACCTGCACGACACATTCATTTTCACTTCTCCAACTCAAAAACGCTGTCATTGTAGCGTAACAGGGAACTTGACCACGATCTAACCTGGTAAGTGGCCCAAGGCGGAACGCGCTTGCCTAAAAGATGCCTATTCAGTCTCATCTTAAAGATGCTCAGGTCGTAAGAATTAGGAAACACTGACTTGGGAAGATTCCATAAACATAACATGCGTAGGTATAAGAAGCGAGGAAGCAAATCGCTTCGTACGAGTTCTAGGGATGTCAATGACATATGGATGGAAACCTACCCGGTGTCAGATGTGCAGTGCGATAGTAAAATGGATCATCATTATCAGCCTATTTTAACGGCCCATACTGACATCTGATAGTGTCACCTGGGAGAGGGAGGCCTGGCCTTTTAGTGGGCCGTTAAGATAGATTCATAGTGATGATGATAACCCGACTCATCACATTCACATAGCTGCTGGACGGCGCAAATAGGCTTTTCTATTCCGTGTCCGGCCGATATAAACGGTGTCCGGCTTTTGTTAGGCTTTACATTTACGAGAGAAATGAGCGATTGCTGACTGTGTGTGAACATTCTAATAATAATAATAATCAAAAAAGATTTACATAAAAATAATTGTCGTACCTATTAATACTAATGTAACTACACATAATCCTCAATAATGTAGGCTGTCCGGCCTTTTTACCCGACTGCAAGAAGGGTTATGTTTTTCGCGCGTATCTTGTATGTATGTATGTATGTAATATTCTTTATTACCTCATATCTTCCAAACCGCTGGACGGATTTACGTAATTAAGATATCGTTAAATTTGTCTTAATAACCCAAGTGTTCTTAGATAGGTGAAATTAAAGAAAACCAACAAGACGACTATGAGGCACTATAGACTCGGGGTGAAAAAAATTTTTTTTTTTTTACTATTGCAACATGGGTATCAAAATCAAGGGCTTTTTGTGAGGAATTCAAAATGGTATATCATGGCCATGTTGTATAATTTATGCAGTCGGGCTTTTTATTTGTTTAATTAATTTATTACCCAAATGTCACGCCAAACTAGTTGAACTGTCCAGCTTTTAGTGACGGCGACCTGGCAACCCTACCTATAATGGTCTAAAATCCTGTATATTAGACGACCTTTTCCGAACAGCTGTCTGCCGGATGGAAAGCTTTTATATCAATGAATGTATTGCCAATGGGTTACCTAAAAATTTCAGTGAAGGTAGTCTTACATTCGGATCCTCTACTATAATAAATCGAGAACCGCGAAATCAAGAACGCTTCATACCTATTTGTCATCGACTAGTTACCTACGTCTAGCAAAGCGATACCGTAGTCCGGTACCAACTATCCACGACCTAAATCTAAAAAAAAAAACAACTTGATTTATTGGTAAAGCTTTTTAGTCGTAAATTGTTTTTTGTAGACAGTTTCAGAAATACAGTCAGTATTAGTATCTAATTAACAATTACCTACATTTAGTAATTAATAGTGAATAATTAGTATTCAAAATTGTTACAACAGCATTGAAAGCCAATCTTGGATTTTAATTAAGACTGTTGTGTAATTAGTTCGTCGACCTTTGCCGCAGTGCCGTATTATCTGAAACTGAAGAGTTCAGGTTTGAATTCCAGCGCAAACTAAATGTTTTTGATGATGGTTAGAGCTGGCTACAATAGGGATGATGATAGTTTTTTAAATTGTATATAAATTAAGAGCAAAGCAATTTTGTAAAAGCAACTGCGATCATTACTTTTAGAGCTACAGGGATTTAAAGGGTCAGATGTGCGGCGCTGCCGCAAATCCCTGAAAAACGCTCCATACAAAATGGTACGAGTTAGTGACGTCGTTGGCTAACTGATCGTTAGGTTTGTATGGGCGTTCAAACAAAATTATTATTATCTTTGTTATTTGTGCGTTTATGTTTATAGTTCATATATTGAAAAATGTAAGGAAGCTAAAACTGTATGAATTTTCATCTAATTACGATAAAAAAAAATTAATAGATTTTGAAATTTTATAATCTTATTTATTTCGAAATATCCAGACAATCTTTGCTTTTTATGTATAAATTAGTTAACATTGACCTTATTTACCCGAATGTATCATAAAAATCAATATATTCAAACCTAGTCATCATCCCCATTAGTACCGATGATTCAAGAAGTTCCGAAACATGTATGCTAGAATAACAATTTTCTTCACTCACATGACTCATAAGATGCAATTATGGAAAGATAAGATGCAAGCGAGCTAACTTGTAAGTAGGATGAAAATCCTCACCCCTTTCGGTTTCTACACGACATCGTGCCGGAACGCTAAATCGCTTTGCGGGTTGTCTTTGTCGGTAGGGTAACCAGCCAGACCGGGACTAATTAAGATAAGATACCTCAATCGGCCCAACCGGGGATCTAACCCAGGACCTCTGTCTTGTAAGTCCACCGCGCACACCACTGCGCCACGGAGGCCGCAAATATTTATACATAGCTACGAGTATCATTTACGGTTGCATTGATACTTATCTTCCAAGTGTCGCCGCACACGCGACAGCCACAAACGGCGCTATAAGGAGCAAGAAGGGGCCACAAAAGTAGCTGAAGCACGCGACAGCCACTTGTGGCCGGTGGTCGACACTTGTGGTCGTTGGCTACTACTTTTTTAACCCATACATGCAGTATCATAATCGCCCGAGTGGCGTGTTGCGGCGTTTTGTGTCGGCGTTTAGTGTCCGGTGCGAGCCACAAGAAGCGAGCAGCGACGATTGTAGCGTGTGGCGGTTACCGGCGTCAACCGTGTGGGGCAGTCCATATAAAATGTATGAAAACTACAAGAAATATGCCGGTAGCGGCGTTTTGTGGTTGTAGCCGGCGGCTCGTGTGCGGGAGCCCTAATGAGTAGAAGTATTTTGTAAACAATAGAATTACCTTCTGATTGAAAAAAATATCAACACGCAGACTAAACATTCCTAACAGCTGGATCACGTCATTTTGCATACTGGTTCCTAATACACAGTAGTATTAGTACAGTATGTACAAAAGACAGTTTTTTTTACAATAATTAAAACTTGTGAAACTATAACAAAATCCTTCATTTCCAAAGAAATCGTAGGTATATAGAATATCTTTACATATTCTAAAACATAGTAAACAATAAATCCAATACAATATCATAGTTTAGGTCTACCACGGAGAAGAAGTCCAGGCGTAGGTACGCTACCATAAGGGGTTGCCAGTTTACTGAAATTTAAATCCGGACAATCCAGTCAGTTTGGCCTGACATTTGACATTAAAAAGGCCGGTCAACCTACATCAATGAGGAGTTTGTGTACACCAGTACTAAATTACATACATACAATAATAGATCCAACATTTTTTTTCATGTAAAAACAATCGAGATAACAAAATTTACTTTAAATTTAATTTATTATTACCGTAAATTTTGTTATCTCGTCGTTGGATCGTTTGCGATATGTATAGATAGCCTAACAAAAGCCGGGGCATGTCGGACACCGTTTATTTCGGCCGGACACGAAATAGAAAAGTCTAACTATGTCCGGCTTTATCCGGACACCTAGCAACACTACAATCATGTATATAAAAAAAATTGATCACCTTTTGCGTATGTTGACCATCGTTGCTGTCACGCAGATGCTGCAGCAACCTCCTGTTTGGGGACACTTTGGTTACTGGCGTCACTATGGGCGGTAGGGTGGGCGACGGCTCCGCCTCAGGCCCAGGAGGGTGGTCGTAGTCCACGCCGCTCACTGTACACCGTCTAAACACCATCTTGTTCTCAGTCAGCGTGCCTGTCTTATCGCTAAACAAGTAGCTAATCTGCCCCAACTCCTCAGTGATGTTCAACGCGCGACACTCAGTCCTAGTGTTCGTGATAGGATCGTACATCTCTATGTCCTGGTGTATGTGGTACACTTGCAACAATTTGGTCATTTCTATCGTAACGTACAGAGACACCGGTATCATGACTTGCAGCACTATTATGTACGTCCAGAATATGATCAAGCCCTCGTACGCTGGGGTGCCGGTGGAGATGATGAACGGCGCGTACACAGACGGTAAGTGTTTGTACTGGTCGAGCCACACTTTGCAGCCGACCGCTCCCGCGCAACACAGAAATAACAGCACTAAAACGCACCATATCACATCTGTGTTCATCTTCTTTTCCAATTTGGAACACTTGTACCTCGGTCCGCCGTTATTGAGCATCGCTTTCGTCTCATGGCCGGCGTATACTACGATTCCTTCAACGTAGTCTGTGTTCTTGATCGTACACTCCCTCAGCAGGAGGTTCTCTGAGTTGAGAGGCACCCGGCCTCCGTCCGGGTGTGATATCGTGCCCGTGAATCTGTATATTTTCGTCGACGGCCTCTCTACTTCTACGGAACTTCTGAACTTATTCGGTGAAAATTCTAATCGCTGAAAGAAAAAAATAACCATCATTATAAAGAATTTATTAGACAAAGACTTACTTACCAAAATTATAAAGCTGAAGAGTTTGTTTGTTTGGTATAACGCGCTAATCTCAGGAACTACTGGGCTGGATTTGAAAAATTCTTTCAGTGTTAGATAGCCCATTTATCGAGGAAGGTTATAGGATATAATATTACACGCTAAGACCAATAGGAGCGGAGCACCAATGAATAATGTTTGAAAATCGGGGGAATTTTTCTTATTGAAGGTTTATGCTGCGTGCGCTGTGTAAACGGAAGTTTCGCAAAAATCATGTATGACAAAATTGTTTCTCTATAGAATTTCTGAAAAAAAAAAGTCCGCGGCAGTTCCCGCGAGATTTGCAAAATACTAAAATCCATGCGGACGAAGTCACAGGCATCCGCTGTATTTATAATTTCAGTAATAAAATATACTAATCTAACTCGCCACAGTCGGGTAAATAGTTATAAACAAGCCGAGATATTCAAAACGATGTAGAAAGTAATTCTCACAGTAACTTTGCGACTTCTTATAGTAGCCATTCATCTAGGTAACTGTATCCATTCAAATTATGAGTCAGCAGTTATTGAGGCCAAGTAGGTGCATCCAGTTAACAGTTCAATGGGCATCTAGTCTGAACATGTTGACAATAGGACAATATGCAATATCGTGATGCCTTTAAATTTTAAAATGCCTAAATTAACGACAATAAAACGTATAGATTAGCAATATTGTTGTACAATTTGCCGGGCCATTGATTAAGGAATTCAAATTTATTTTTTGCAATGCAATTCTTTCGCAAAACTTGCATCCTCATTCGATTGTATTGTGTGCCCGAAATAAAGATTGTAATTGTATATTTATAGATAGTTTGCGACAAATAATCAATCGATAAATAAGAAGTTCGATAAAAACGGAACAATAAAATAAAAACTAACAATGATGTTTTTTCAATTAATTATTTCGAATGTGCTCTTAAAATAGTGGTTGGTGGGTAAAGCTTGTGATAAATAGACATTCATCATTTTTAAACTTACAGTTTGACAGCCCTTACTACGCCATCTAAGCAACAGTAGGCAACTATTTGCCGGATTAAAGTCCATACTTCTAACGGACGCCTCGCGGTTTCACGCGCGTAGTATCTATCCAATCTCGTGGGAATAAGGGTATAAAATATAGAATATCCTTATTCACTGATAATCTAGGTTTCCAATGGTGAAGGAATTTTCAAAATCGGTTAATTGGTTTAGCCGTGATAGCCTATCAAATAAACAAATCGTCTAATGAATACATAGAATTTTTTAAATCAGTTCAGTTGTTTCAAAGCTAATTCAATGCAAACAAATCTTTTATAATATTAGTATAGTACATTAAATGTTTGGATATTAAGAGTTTGACTTACCTTTTCTCTGAACCCAGGCACCACAACCCTCTGTTTCAAGTTAGTTTCACCGTCCAGGTTGCAGGTGTCTAAGTAACAGATGCCCAGCGGGTTGGATGAGTGTAGCAGCACCATATCAGCTGGAACTGCTTCGTTGTTCGACAGGTGGACTAGATCTCCCACTCGCACATCTCTCCATTTCACTCGCACGTAACCTACTGATCTGGGGACAAACGAAACATATTGTTATAATTTGAGGAAACTGTTACGTTGGGAGATAACTAATTTTATTGTGTTTATAAAAGACACGTACATTATGAAATAACTGACTGACAGCCCAAACTTTAGCTTGGTAAGTTCGTTGATGAAACTCCCATGATATGCGGGCGACGTGGGGTAAGACTGCGCGGGTGTGGAATGGTGCGCCTGCGCGGACCATCAGGAATATTACGAACGAATTTGCTAAGCTATAGAGCTTATAAGAGTATGTATAAGGGAACTATGTACAGTATGTGAAGAAAGGATTTTGGATAACTGAACTACTAAGTTAAAGATAAAGTGGACAAAATTCGAAGAGATAGTGAAAATCGTTCCTATTTTTCTGTTGCGAAATCTACAACCATTTTCATAGCAATTCTCATAGACTCCTGCCTTCCTGGGTCTTTAATTATAGTTTGTAATATAATAATTTGACGGTCAAAGTTTGATGTAAAGTATCTATGTCAGCAGATTCATGGAATAGGATATAAATCAGTCAAGTTTCTGATTTTTTTTGTATTATTTTTTTTCTGACAAACCACATAAATCAATATCATAAAACCAAGGACATATACACAAAAACAACATATTTATGATGAACTATAAAACATTCACCAATTACACAAAGTTTTCATCAAGTTAATTACACTATTAGGCCGTATAAGCATGAAATTATGGCCGGCCTCGATTTTCGTTTATTTTCATAATCTGTTGTTAAAACTCGGATTACTTGTGTGACCGTCACACACGTGCTCATGACCCCAATGCACTCTCTATTATTACGGAATACCTAAAGTTAGCAATTGAACGAACGTTTTTACCCAAATATATGTGGGTGCTTAAATCTAGTTTTCGTTTATTTCGCTGTCACGGCTAAATTACTGAATCGATTTTAATAATTCTTTTACCAATGGAAGGCTACGTTATCAGCGAGTAAAATGTGCTATATTTTATCCTCGTGTTCCCACGGGAAAGGGAACTACGCGAGTGGACCGGCGGAGCGTCAGCTATTCTACGACTAATTCCAGTCAGTAAAATGACAAGTGCCATTTTACTGACTGGAATTGACAATAATCAGAAAGATGCAGATGCAGATGACGAGATGCATCAGAAGTCAGATGCATCTCGTGATTGACGCGCTGCGGGTGTCTTACAAGGTGATCAGTTTAAGCCGATGGTTTTCCACTGTAGATAATGTGGTCCATTATACAAATCCAAATTCATATATTTCAATCAGGCTTTGTTATGAAACGTCAGGCTATGTTATGAGATAATAAAAGACAAAAACCTAAAATTAAAATTACGAGCGTTGATTAGTTTCACAAACAGAAATTCTATTGCATAAAATTAAGGAAACAACCAGTCAATCAAAAACAATATCGTCAGAAGTCACGACAAATAAATAAAGCCTGCTAAAATGAAAACTGTGTACGTATTTCGTAATCACTTCGGCGTTGATGTTATCGTCGAGGTTCACTTCGCTCCGATAACGTAGAGCAACAGGTAACAAAAGGCAAGGCAAAAGAAAGCTATTGTCGATTATTGCTAAATGTGAATCGATGCTTTCACTCTTTTCTATTTTATTTACTATCGTGTAACTTAATTGTACACTGACACCTGTTGGATGTACTACAAAACTAATCAAATTAAATTGTTGGACAGGCTTTTTGGAAAAAAGAGATTTTATATTTTTTAATAACTCAATGTAGAGCCTGGCCTGTTTATAGGCGATAGAGGGGATTAGATTAGACCCATCACGCTGGTTCAATACGGGTTGGCGGCAATTAACTTTAACAATGAATCAGTGAAGGAGAAAGTTAAAAGACAGTAGGTAGATAAATGATGAATGTATACTTTTCGGGACGAACTCTTTAATTCTGACTTGCTTTTTCATTATTTTGGCTTTGAATCGGTTTTATCCATGTTTAATCAATTACTCTGAATGCTCAAAACAAATTAATTTATAAATGACGTCTTATGTCACTCTTAACTATAAATATTTTCCGGTTGTACAAAAATGGAAGAATAGCTCAATAATGACAATATGGGTACATGGTGAAAAACCACATTTGACATAAATACATATTTATTTTCTACAGTTTACATTCTTTTATATAACTGTTTATACAAGTGCGAATTGAAATTATCAATAAATGAATAATGATAATAGCACGTAAAATATAACCAGTTTTCACTGTGTATACAATTCGGTATCTTACTTTTAAGGTAAAATAGTGAATATATAGCAAAGTCTATAGTAGCGTACTGTACTCTTTACTCTTAACTTATGATATTATTTGATAATAATATTTAATTACAAAGTGGTTGATAAAGAGTAGGAATTTTCTTCCTTGCAAAGAAGTGTGTAGGTGAAAATTAATTAATTTTCATAATTCATTATGCATATACATTATACGTAATATTTATATTATATTCCTTACACATACGCTGAAATACTGACTTTCAGATTTTTAAAAGGTAATATTTACCTGCTAACTCTTGCGTGGATAATGAATATAGAAGCTTAAAAAATATGCTAACTGATTCTCTTTACAAACTTTCATGCCTTGCTTCAACGACAAGCACCAAGAGATAGGGCAGTCCTTTTAGTATTTAATTTATATTTGTACTAATTAATTTGACCAAAATAAAAGTTTCTGCATGAAAACGTTATGAACATAAGATTTGGAGCTAAAATTAGAAATGATTTTTTTAGCATTCATAATTTTACGCGGGACCCGCCTCAGTGAAATAAATCCCTCTTAGTTATTATAACGTAGAGTTTGGATTAACAATACTTATAAAACAACCTTGAGTTGTTCTTATCGCGGCTACTCTTACAACAACCAGCTGTTATTTGTACATTTATTGTATTAGCAGTTTGTTGCCAGGCGCCACGTTCCTGATTATTTTAAACCACTTTTCGAAATGGACGAAGTTTTCATTTTTTAGTACTTGCAGACAAAAACGACTTCGGTTTCGTGAAACCCTCTTAAAAAGCCGAATTCATTAGATTATTTTCATTAATTTTTTAGGCGAAAAAAATAGATATAAAAGTACCAATTACCATTATGAAAGAAGAATGATTGATAATAATCATGTTTTCTTCAATCAAAAGATATTGGGGATTTTACAGCGTATAAAGTTATCTTTTCTCATTGCAATGGTTGCGTAAAACCTGCTGATTACAGTTACTTTTGTTAGTAACTTAATACTTACTACTTACGTTTATTGTAGGAAATTTGGATGCAATGTTTAGGTTATATACTTTTTTACATTCATGTTCGGACATTTTGCCGAATATCTGAACATGAATGTTTTGTTCTCTCAAATTGAGATTACTAAAGCTTTTCGAAGAAACTACTTTGAGGACTTTTATGACAACTTTTTCTGAGAAAACTCCTATCCGCGCGTAAACTTTAAATTTCTTTAATTTTCTTATTTTAAACTTTAATTTTCAAAAAAAAACATTGAAATCCCAACTAGTGGTTAGTGGTAATTCTAAAACTTAAATACACTAGCAACTATAAACAGAACCTCCATTTTTAAAGTCGGTAACCAAACCAAAAGGCCCATTGTGTGTGGGCGTCTGCATAAGTGTATTGATTTTGCATGTACGTGATAAATCTGAATTGGGTTATCTCGTCGAGATATGTGATATGACCAAACAAGGCGCAATGTCACACTGTTACATCAATCACTAACGTTGCCACTGTTGTAATACAAATGTTATAATACCAATTGTTTTAGTAATGTGCCTTATCTTTAATCATGATTCACTGTTTTGCATTATATGAGTGTGATCGAGATAGCTGTGCCCAACGTTTTCGTTCGCCGTTTAATGTGAATTAAAAAATATCATATAGTATTCTACAGCCTACATTAAGTATATTGTAGCCTATATTTGGTTGAATTTGAGGACAAATATTGAGGATGGTTGTATGCCACCATTAAACATCCATCTATACTGTGACGTCACACGGGTCTCAGCTGAAAATCAGCGCCGTGTGTTATGCTTGTATGTAGTACACGGCATATGCTGAGCTGTACACCCTTTATTTTTAAGGGTTACAGACAGACATGCTGTCATAAGGATAGGGTAGGTACTGACTGTCTGTAACTTTTAGATTTGAATAAATTTATTTTCTTTCTTTCTTACTAATATTATAAAGCTGATTAGTTTTTTTGTTTGCTTGAGCGCGCTAATGTCAGGAACTACTGGTCCGATTTGAAAAATTCTTTCAAATCGGTGTTAGATAGCCCATTTATCCAGGAAGCTTATAGGCTATATGTTATCCGTATTCCTACCACGGGAACTACGCGGGTGAAACCGCGCGGTATCAGCTAGTCTTTAATAATTATCCAGAATTTCAGCCGTAAGCAAAAAATAATATTAATACCAGACTGTTATTTTTTGAGTTAAATAAAGAACTTCTGAAGCTTTATTACATTACCAGTAAAGGTCGCAGCTTCACCCGCGAAAAAATAGCGTAAGCTATATCTTTTAACTTACAACAATATACCGATTCCTGTGAAAATCACTCGAAAAATTTCACATTTTAGACCGACTTTATTCCTTTAGATCAGTGATTCAGCAATATTATGAAGAAAGTAGGCCTTACACGTTCTGTAGGCAATTTCATTGCGATTAACAATATTTACATACATAAAAATACCACTTAGCGCGTTTGTCCTCAACTTAATTGACTTTTTGTGCGTAGCATGGTGAAACGAAAGCGAAAAGCAATTACTACATTTGTTTACTGTACGCGTGGGATCGCACAGTCCCATTGTATCTCTAGGGGCAACTTTCGATGCTTTTATCAACCGTTATTTTGTGGGAACTACCGACCATACCTGAAACTATCGACCCGCATTTTACATTTTGCTGCAAGCGTAATTGAGCACGTGTGAATGACAAGGCCACGAACTTCAGACTTTCGCTAACAGGCCAGTGGCTACTTATTGTAGAGCCGTGAATGCTTTTTTTATGATAATATGTAACGGACCAAGCAGGTGACCCACCAAAAGGTAAGTGAATAACCATCGTCTATAAACAGAGCAATACCACGCAGGATATGCAAGGATCACTTTCACACATGAAGTAACACTACAAGATATTGTCTATACTAATATTATAAAGAGTAAAGATTTGATCGTTTGTTTGTATGTTTTGAATAGGCTCTGGAACTACTGAACCGATTTGAAAAATTCTTTTACTGTTGAAGCTGCACTATCGCCGATTGCTATAAGCCATATTATATCCCCGTATTCCTACGGGATCAGGAACCACGCGAGTAAAACCGCGCGGCGTCTGCTAGTAAATTATAAAGCTGTACTTTTCAGCACTACGTAATGTACAAAAATTTTACCTAATAGGTAAATCTCGTAGTCGTAAGTATATGAATTTTAAATAGATAAAAGAACAACAGAAAAAAACTGTAGAAGTTTTGTACTTATGTGAACATAATTTTCGTAAACATTAGGTTTTTTTACACATTGCGTAGGCGATCGATGTCATAAAATCACAAAGCATTATACGTACTGTAGAAACTATAAACGCGGGTGAATCACAGTGCTAAATGGACGCAAAGTGTTTACAAACAACGATTTCAATGGAAAACAACCGCAACCAAACGATTGTAGCTTTTATTATTGGGCAAATTGCACTTTACCAAACGGCAATTATGAGGGAAATCATTGGTTCAATTATCTTTTGTTATATAATAGACTATTTTCACGATTTTAGTACCTACAAGTTATGTATCAGAGTCATTAAGTAACAGCATTAAGAGATGACATGGAACTTTAAAATCCTGTGGCAGAAAGAGATTATTGTTTATTATAATTGTTAAGGCACACCGAAGAATCTTTATTAAATATATTTAATCAATGTAATTAAATAAGTTTCTGGATGAATTTTCTTAGGAATTTTAATTAGGTCAGTCTTAAAAAAACTACCGATTTGGTTATTGACTGACCTAATAAAATTCTTTCCTTGCCTTGTTGTTTGGAGATATATGACTTCTTTATTTACATTCTAGTTAGTAAAATTAGTAGTAAAGTGCTGTGTTAAATGACACCCACTGTGTGGACTGCACGAGGCTTAGGAACCTTTTGTTTCAAAATCCCTACAACTTGCAGTGGACGTCCACCAGCTGACATAATAATTATGTACTTAAAAGTATAACAAACTGTATCTATTAATATTTTTAATCATGTCGTTGTCGTGAATTGTAAAAGGAAAATCAAGTAAATATCGAATGCGTTGGCGGCAAGGTTTACTTATATACGCATATAACAATCACGGTATAATTGAGATCTAATGGGTATTAACCATATGTGAACTGTTTGTATTATTATAGTATCTTTAGAAAATCTTTAAAAAGATACTTATATAATTATTTGAAGGTTAGGCTTAATAATCTACCACACCTCTGTCAAAAGAGAGCGCTTCTATCTTACTGTTCCAATATTTACTATCAGTTGAGTTTATTTTCACGAATTCAAAATTAAATATATTTGCATTTTTAGAATTCAAAATATCGTGATTGTTATTCATATTAATTTGATAACAAACTAGTCGGGCATACTCCGACGTTGTATCACGTGAGTTTTAGTAGTGTTCATAATCATAATAAATAATTATTTGCATTAATTAATATAACAATATAAAACCGATTAAAATCCTGGTATACTTCCCGGCTTATCCCCGAGAGGCAACGAGAGCATGGCTTCTAATTAATTCTCGACCTTATTTTAACGACAGCAGTGTCAATATTAGTTTGACAGTAACTAACGATCGTCGTTACGCCACGCCTCATCAGGTGTGCGCCAGCCCTAATCCTATCCTTTATTTGATGATACTTTTAATTAACTAAAACGACGATATGTAAAGTTGTAAAGTTGATTGCGCGTTTAAGTCTGGCGGTTATTATGTGCACGATAACAATGCCTCTATGTTTACAGTGCAATAAAAAGTATCAGCTAGCACGACAATATGTAGGATAATGATAAAATGATTGTTTAACAGTTTAACGAGTGGATTTGATAGAATTGCTTGCGTGCGGCACTCACTCCGGACACGTCATTTATCATCTCTGGGACATGTTGAAGCGACTATCAACACGTTTAGCGGAAGACATACTCGTAAACTCAAATTCGCGAACAGGATAGGATACAAAAGTCTACAATAACGACGTCAGAAATTCTCTTAAACAGAGGAAATTGCTGAAAATAAACATGATGTTAGGATTGGCATATCCGATCTTTATCGTATGCATAGGTAAGAACCATCTAACAACTATTAAAAGCGCGTTTTAATAGGTCAAGTCGTTCGTAAACTATGATGCTACAAAAAGACTTATAATGTTTTTTGTGTTGGTAAAGTTCATTTCAGCCACTGTGGAAATTTGGATTGTGTTTCTGTAATATAAGTTACTAATTGTACCCAAAAAACTTTAAAAGATAAAATTGTATTAATTTATCGAGGACAGTGACAGTTAGTTACCCATATAGGCAGATAGAGTCATTGAATATTTTATTTAATATTGCAACTTTTTCGCAAATATGCAATTAATTACATATTAAAAATCCAAAATCAAATAGTTTTAATTTTCTAATATTCTACTCGTATATCTTGGACCCAGTGGTCCGATACTTTGTCGGAATGTCATATCTCACTCTGAATAGAAGTGGCCGTGTTTCTTTATGTATCTTGACATGATGAACTTGTGTGAGGCCGCCAAGCTTTGACAGAATAATACTACCTACACAATGTCATTGCATCAATGTAGTGCCTGACATAATTAATGTCTTATAGCCTGAGGCCTTACATAAACCTCATTAATCTTAAATCTTATATCAGTCTCTAGAGTCCAGGCACGTTTAACTGCCAGGGGCCGGTTTTATGACCCGCACAATGCCAGAGCGTTCGACTTGGTCATGATCATGACACAATTTATTATGACACATTACCATCGCGTAACACTCCTAAAGAGTTTATGCATATCTGAGTATCTAAAAAAGCTCCATGTGATGCAACAAACTTTGTTCTGCGTTCTCCAATGTATTTTACATTGAGCACGACTGACGAGCTAAAAATCCCTTTGAAATTGACTAGGACATCTCTAAAGTAGTAGTTTCGGGTTCTTGTTCCATGCAATTTTAATTATATTTCCAAATACATCTTTAAGTATTGAACATTTATGGCAGGCGTCCACAGATCGTACGTATCGGACGCATTGCAACAAATGGATTTTTAATTTTACCGTATACATAAATTCGTTCGATGCTAATCAGGGGACGTACTTGTATGACTTTCTATACAACGAATACTAAAATTCGTCTGATGCGATGCGTCCGATACGTACGATGCAGATCCGTGATCGCTTGCCACTAAGCGGAAGCGTAGTAAAGGTAAACAATAGCGTATGATGGTATGTCACACTTTCCCCAGAGTTTCGGCCACGTGCCGGTACAGGCGCGGCTGGTTGTGTCAATGGTTCGCCAAGTGTGTCGTCAAGGTACTTCAACTAACCGTGGCTACCGCTTGTTCGTTCAGATATCTCGACGAATTAATGAGATATAAGGCAAATAGACAACCATCGTAAACCAGTAAAAGAGGTCACTTGGACAATTTTACCACTTGAGTCAATTGTTTTTAACGTCATTTAAAAATCGAGGACGTTCTCAAGAGTACAGTTGACCCATTGTTAGTATGTGCTTCTAGATTGTTAATTTGATATTTTGGTGTAATAATAAACTAGCGAAGAACTTTTCGGCGGAAGTACATACTTAATATTTTCTTCTACGTTTCATCTCAGGAATGATTATAATGTGTGTTTATATGAATCTACTATTCATACTCGTGTTTTATTTTAGTGGACGACAGCTAATGTTTATAAATTCAATCAACAATGTGTTATACTGATTACTAATAATTATGATTTGCAATAAATCTAGTGCTATTAACTGCATAAAGAAATGCGTCCACATATTCGCATCGTAAGTACTCGCATGGCAATAAATAGATTTTTAACTTTACGGTAGATTTGTGCGATCCGTACGATGCGGATCATTGGACGCACTTGTATGATTTTATATACGAAGAATACTACGAACCGATTAGTGCGAAGCGTCCGCTACTTACATTGCGGTTAAGTGGACGCCTGATGGAAAACTGACGAGTCCAAGAAACTTCGTCATCCAGATTCGACATTATCTGTCAGATTTGGGTTCCTTCATGAACCTTTCACCCCGAAACCGGGGCATCTTTAAATGTTGTCTCCACTTTAAATACAAATTTCTGTTAAATGTGTTATAATAAACTAGCGGACGCTCGCGACTTCTTCCGCGTGAAATTTAGTTTTTCACAAATCCCACGGGAACCATGGATTTTTCCGGAATCAAAAAAGTATGTTTATGTGTAAATCCAGAGTAAATTCTATTTTCATTCCAAGTTTCAGTAGTTGTGGTGTTAAAGGGTAACAAACATCCATACAAACTTTCGCGTTAATAATGTTAGTAGAATTAATCTTCTTATAACCGCTATACAGTTTTAATATATCTAGGCTACAGTACGACATCGAGATGTATCAATGTGAAGGCCAAAACATTCACTATCGGCCTTAGCTGGACTTCTTTGGACACTGACATCGCTTGTGAGAAACATTGAAGCTCTTTATTAGTTAATCTTTCTATCTTATATTTACCATTAACGATAATGACTTTTAAAATGATTTACTATTAACAGCATAATGACTTCTTAGTGATAAGAATTGAAAAGATCTTTTTATCTTTTTTAATTCTGTACAAAGTCCAATGTTTTGGAGATAAAATTTTTTACTAAATTTACATCTGGTAGTCCTTGAAAAATCTCGTTTGACCTTTAAATGGATTTAGCGTTTCGGTACGATTATACGTTGCCATGTTGAAAAAGTTAATCATTTTTAAGGGTTTGAGGTTAATACACAAGCACATAGATAAAAAATATAATGGCCTTAGACTGCATCGTCAATCAGAACGAAATTGTATGTGAGGACTTAAAGGTTGGACTAAAAACTTTAGTCTTTAGTATTTTAGTAGAGTACGAACAATATTTGGATTTACCGCCCTAAATTCGTTCGTACTCGTCTAAAATACTAAAGTAGTCCGAACTAGGCCTTAGGTCGCAATAATCAACAACTTGTCTTCGAATAAAAGGTCACTAATAACTTGTCATGGATTAAAAAAGAAGGTCGTAATCGGACAGTAACTTGACATATTATTATCGAATAATTAAATGGGACCTTCACTATACAGAGTGTCCCGTAAATAGTAGGTACGACATACTCTACAGGCTGATAGCAGACATCAAGGCCTACTAAAATAACAAAATATATGTTTGCAAAATTATAATGTATAATGTATATGTACTAATATTATAAAAGCATAAGTATGTCTGTCTGTTGCTTTTTCACAATGCGTTTTTCACTTCTTACGAGTTAAAGGTCTTATACGTTCGGAGGCTCTCATACAAAAAAATGTTTCGTCACGTTCGGGGACTACGAATACAAACAATACAAACAGACGGCGTTTGCATAACAATCACTTTTGAAATGGGAACGAAGCGAAGTGCAAGCGTGGTCAAGTTCACGACATTGATGTCGATAACAGCTTAAACATGGCTATTGGATCACGAATCACGATACGGTTTTGTATATATCATCAGCTTAGATTTACATATACCTATAATTAGCAATATATACAAAATTAGCTGACGCCGCGCGGTTTCACCCGCGTGGTTCCCGTTCCCGTAGGAATACGGGGATGATATATATCCCATAGCCATCCTCGATAAATGCGTTACTAACACTGAAATAACTTTTCAATTCGGACCAGTAGTTCCTGAGATTAGCGCGTTCAATCAAAGACACAAACAAACTCTTCAGCTTTATAAAATTAGTATAGACAATGTATACAAAACTAGCTGACGCCGCGCGCTTTTACCCGTGTGGTTCCCGTTCCCGTAGGAATACGGGGTTGATATATAGCCCATAGCCTTCCTCGATAAATGCGCTATCTAACACTGAAAGAACTTTTCAATTCGGACCAGTAGTTTCTGAGATTAGCGCGTTCAATCAAACAAAGAAACAAACAAACTTTTCAGCTTTACAATATTAGTATAGATTTACAAGGATTTTCCAAACATATCCAATGATCGCACTTCTTCGAAACGGCTTAGTTTATATTAAGTAGCTAAATTGTTACTTTTTCCTTATAAAAAAAACCTTGTTGTGTTTAAAACTTTTATTAAGATAAGAATGTCTTAGACATTTAATAAAATTTTAATTTTTGCTTTAATCCTATTTTATACAAATAAAGATTTTATTATTTCAATATCTTCGTCTCGTTTATTATAGTAAACAGTTTACGTAGACCTGAATACATCCGTTATTGGACTTGATTGCTTAAGTGCAACATACACTGAGTAGGTTAACTTAATTAGGCCTATTATAGGCCTTTAATACTCTATTAAGATTTTTAAGCTGCCTCGATAGTATATTTCGGGTTCTAGTCGGGTAGACTAAAAAAAGGTCTACATTGTTCAATAAATAGGCTTAAAAATAGTGACATGCAGTTCATAGATGCAAAATATCTGATTACCCTAGGGACTACGACAAGTCAGATTGTAAAATTCATACGTTTCGTGCTTACCCTAGTTAAAAGCCTTGTGCACGCTAAAAACAATCACGAGTTGAAAATGTCGGTTTTTTTGAAAGTCGGATACAAAAAGTAGCCCAAACATAATATCAATAACAATCTGATGCAAGCGGTCGAAATACACATAAACAGTTATTGAATTTGTATGAAATCTTTATCATAAACAATTTACGTTTAACGCGAATGGTTTACAGAATTTACATGCTAACGAGTTGAAAGTTTACCAAATAACTGTCAATAGATAAAATTTTCGAGAAAATATGCGGCGTTTGTAATAAAATTGATTATTTTGGCAAAGTAATTTATTCATTTTTTGTAGTAATGTTACAGGTGTATGGGTCGACTGAAACTAAATGTACTTAGTTTTGTTTTTCATTTCAGGAAGACATCAGCACAGCAGAAACGCATCATTTTATTTACAGTGATAGAGGAGGCGTGTGACATCGAAACCAGTTTACCAAAAAAAGTTTCTTAACAACACACATACAGATGATGATTTATATGAACGAGTCACTGCTTAGCTAACACATCTAAGCAATCCACACACAAACGCGACTGTCTGCACCACCTTAATACTAGAACCAAAGCCTTCTTCTTCCGCCGAAAATAGAATATCTAAGCGTTTGTGTTAAAACAACCTCTTCACACTAGCGTTCTCCGTTCCCTTTCTTGTGCATAGGTAAGGGCCATTCGTGTCGCATTATCTTCACTATGCATAGGTACGCTCAGAATCGCTAGTGTGAAAGCGCTGTTAATCTTAATTATCATTATACTTATTAAGCCTTTATAAAAAAAACAACTCTGAACGTTTTCCTTATGACGAATACGTCACAACGGGATTATTGTATAACAAAGTTGGGAATGGGAATTCCATCGCATAACGGGCTTGCGTTTTATTCTTGGTATTGCAAACATAAGTTTATTTTTATGGAAAACTAGCGGACGCGCGCGACTTCGTCCGCGTGGAATTTAGTTTTTCACAAATCCCTCAGAAACCATGGATTTTTCCGGGATAAAAAGTAGCCTGTGTTAATCCAGGCTGTAATATATCTTAATACCAAATTTCAGCTAATTTGGTTCAGTAGTTGAGGCGTGAAAGAGTAACAAACATTCATATCATCAAAATCATCAGTTTTCGCAAATGTCGGGAAACCTTGGATTTTGTCGGGATAAAAAGTATTGTGTTAATCCAGAGTAAAATCTATTTCTTTTACAAATTTTAGCTAAATCGCTTCAGTAGTAGCGGCATTATAGAGTAACAAACATCCAAACATCCATACAAACTTTCGCGTTCATAATATTAGTAGGATTAGGATAGTAGTAGACTTGCACGTGGAGTGCTTCTTTGTCTACATTTTTAAATAAGACATTACAACTTATTTCATTCATGTCCTGAAATTGCCGATTAACGTTAGAGATTTTTGTTGGAAAGGTTTAAAGTTTATAACCTTAAAGGTTTGCTTTTTCTTGAAAAAAAAAAAAATAATACGATCCTATTTTGAGAACTTCCGAATTCTAAAAATCTTCTATAGTAAATTCGTAATCACACCATTTTGAAAATAAAGAGATAAAAAAGTTTTTGTTTAAATTCAAATAGGTACGTACTAATTTCGTTTGTCGCTTAGCTTTAGCGCTTTATCTGTTCTGTGGTCGCGCCATACCTTCGTTTAACACATAGTAATTATATTATGTGCGTTTTCTTCCTCATAACCCATTTGATTCGAGCTCAATCGATGTGACCTAGAGCCCTAGGCCGATTTAAATTTGGCCTATGCGCAGAGCCAAGCTTGCCGTAAACCTTCATACTGCGGTAACTAGTAGTAGTAAACACTACGCTACTAGTTTGGTGTATTTAAATTTTATAATAGCGAGCAAATGGTTGTCGGGTCATCTGCCCTTATTAGTGAGATATGAGTAAGTATATAGTTATACGTAGTCGAAAAGTAGCTTTCATTGAAATAGTGGGAGAATTTCACTGTAGTGGACTAAGGTGTGATTGCCAGATCTTCCTCATTTAATAAAAGCTGAAAGTCTGTCAGCAGATGCCCCTACCATAGGTAAGTACGACTAGGTAGGTAGGCTGGTCGGTTGGAAACTGCTCTTGAAATAGATTCGCGTAAACCAGAGTTTTTCAAACTTTCAGACCCACGAACCCCTGTCAAAGTTTCCACGTGACAGCGAACCCCTTACTAACTACTGAAACTCTCTATATATAACTAATGAAAAAAATAATTTTACCGTTGAAGAAAATAAGGTTTTTATTTGAATAAAAGGTAACACATAAAGTACCAAAAGAAAAATGTCGCAAATAGATTCAATGTTAGGAGTAATTTTGGACAATTTTAACCTTAATTTTGACTCGGTATCAGTTATCAAGCCACCATTACGTAAATCTTGTCGCGAACCTTCTGCCGTCGAATGGCGAACCCCTAGGGGTTCGCGTACCCCACTTTGAGAAACCCTGGCGTAGACAATTCGCTTTGATTTCGTGTGCCGTCCACACTACTGACACTATATTACACGTAATCTTACATTACGCGTTACACACGTCTGGATCCGGCTTAACGAATCTCAGGGTAGGCAGTGCTTATTTGTATCTATAATATGCATGGCACTGACATTCAGTCCACATACATAAAAAATCCATTTTAAACCTGCACAATATTCAAAGAAAATGCCCACTCCACAAGTGACAGTAATGAACTGCTATTCCCAGTGAGTGGTTTGTATTGTACCAACACCACTTCAATAATTCACCCGTATTCAGGCTATTACAACACGTGAGTGTTGGTGGGAGGGGCCACACTCGTCGACGATACGAATTAATGGCTTTTTAATTGCCTTTTCGCACTAGTTTATAATCTAACGGATTGAATGGACAGTTGTCTATTAATTTAGTTGATACAGATTTTTCTGTGAAATCATCATCATCATTAAAACATGTGCAAGCATTATTTTTTTATTACTTAAGGGAAATAATATTAACATACTAGGGGACCCAGTCAAGCTTCGCTTTGACTTCTTTCCTACCCCTACCCTACCCGTACCCCTAACCTTAAAAAAACCATCGTCGTGGTTCAAACCCCGCCCACTGGACATTTGTTGTACTCACTCCTAACGCAGTATCTCGGGAGACCGGAATCTTGGTCATGTTAAAAAATGGCATATTCTTAAAAATGTATTATTGTAATTAAATACTAGGTACGCAATTCTTTCGCTATCAACGTGAGATACGCGTAGCAAATTATGTCATAGTATATTTCTCAAAAAAAAAAAAATTGAACAATTACTTAAATAATATTTTTTATACATGCGTCTCGTAATATTTTAACATTATATTAATCTATTTTAGTTTTGCTAATCAGTTTAATTAAACCCTGCTTATTTTTGTATAACTTCCTCCTAATATAAAATATTTCAAGATAATTTTACTTATTGTGAAGTCCTATTTAAATATGCTTTCGTTGGTTTTATGTTACAAATAAATGTTAAAATTTCACGACAAAACTATAAAAAAAAATACCGACGCATTTTTTGAACAAACGGAAATAGGTAATGTGAATAAAATTATTAAATTTTCTCACGAAAATTCATACAGGAAGTTAGTAATGTTAATATTTTGTTATGAATGTTACCTATTATTAAAATCTAAATTAACAGGTATATTTTATACAATTTAAATTTCTAATTACTTAGTTACAGTATACGATTATTATTTTTAATTATGGTCATCAATTATTGTCATTATAACGCAGTTGTTGAGGTTGAGAGCAATAATATATTAGTCGTATAATCGCATTAGTGCGATTACAAATAACTATTTATAAGGAAAAGAATAAAACTTATATATTTTCCGCAGACTACATAATGTTAGATTCACAGCATATATTATAATTTGCACTTGTCGTATAGTCACAGAAAACACCACAGTTACGAGTAGGTACATACCTACTTGTCCAGTAGGTATATAATAGGATTCATAGGTTTATTATTATAATAGTATTATTATAGTTTATTACTATTTATCAATTACATTATTATGAACATAAAACAGTAGGTCTCATGCGTAATTAAGCACGTAGTAAGAAATAGGAGGCCAATATAATGTTATTTAGTTTATATATAAGTAAAAATATTAATTAATCTAAAATGCTATTAGACTTACACAATTATGCCGTTCCTGCAATTTATCTACGAGTTCTAATAAATAACATCTTGTAATATTTGTTATATTTGAAAGGGGTTCAGTTTATACAACATTATATACCCTTCATTGACATAATATTACTCATCAAACTTAATCCGGTATCGTACCAGTATTTTATAACTGTCTTTTAAACTTTTTATAACTCAACCATTTGAGTTTTTAATTCGTTTGTCTAACACTATTCAAAAAAGAGAGACAATTCGAAACTCACTCATTCGAGTTAGACAATTCATCATCTCGGTCTGTTATGTCCTGCTTATACTCGTAACTATTGTAATGAGTAATTTTTTGGAGTTTACTCCTTAAGGCCTAGTTCGGACTACTTTAGTATTTTAGTCGAGTACGAACGATTTCTGGGCAGTAAATCCAAAAATTGTTCGTACTCGACTATAGCCCCCAGTATAAAAAAAATATGGGTAATAAAATTCGATGTAAGACAGCGTTACGTTTTTTGTGCGCAACCTATTCTGTGCACTTTTCATATAGGAAGCGGAGCAACATACCTACACCTATTAGACAGTCGGTCTGAAAAAGTAAACTCCATTTGTGCGTCGGAGCTGACACACACTGTTTTTCCTTTAGTGGGAAGTTTAAAATTACTATAGCCGGCGGCGTTCTGACTTCTTGTTATAAAAACATTATTCAAAATAAATCACTAAATTTCTCAGTTATCTTTACAGCTAAACTGCATTCAGAAGATATTAGTGTCTCCATTCTCGCCGCTTCCGCGTATATATAAACCGCATCTAATCGAACACATTTTCGGAAACCGATTTCTCAGCGCAGCCTCATTTGCCTTCACACGAGAAAGGTGTGTTTACGAATCGAATCCATTACCAATTTGGAAGCGGTTTATGGACGAATCATTAGTAATGTTAGGCCGCTCACACACGTAGCGTTTGATAGCGAATATAATTCGAAAATTACACGTTATTCATAGGCAACAATTACAATATTGTATTATTTGTAAATGCTTTTAGGTTAGTTTATTTATCTAATAATTTTACTAATTTTTAATAAAAATATAATCAAGTGGTAGAGATTTTATTTACTTTTATGGCTATGTATTATTGTAATTTTTTTGGCTGTTTCCAGTTCAGCATTATGGTAAGTTAATAAAGGTAATATTACAAAAGAGAAGTAGGTTATGCTTAAAAAATTAAACTCTTACAAGCATCAAATTGAATCAAGCATATGAGGATTGTAACGTTATCTACTACACCAAACAGTTCAGGCATTTGTGTGTACCAAATAATCATTTGTTTATGGCAGAAATTACAGTGGTAACAAACTACATACATATTACTTCAAAACCGAAAATTCTCTATTTAGTCGTAGTATGTGGAAATCTAAAAACCTCAGAAAGGAGACTGTTCAATAATCTGTTTAATAACAATCTAAGTAACAACTACGCAATTTTTTTGGGCAAGTCGTGCAACAAGTATTTCACGGATTTCGGTGACCTTCACGGCGCGCGTGTATAACTGGCTTAACACTACCGTTATCTATTCGCTTTCTTTTCATCCGCGCAGTGAAACTCGCGCGGTCACCTCGTGTGCGGAATGAGTTTGCATGATATGGGAGATTATGTTTGGTTTATGAGCCCAGCGGGTGTTGGAGGAAAGTTTGGAATTTTACACTTTCCTGGCATGATAGAACATTCCAGGACCAAATCTTTGTTTCTATCTTCTAACTTACAGTGGAATTCATAAACGTTATATATATGCCAAATTCTCAAACAAATAGAGGTTAAATTCGACACTCAGCGGCAGAATGATCCCCTGAGGGTGTCCCTACAACGTCTATGAATTACATTGTTAGACTGCGACCAATTTTTTTTATAGTTATTTAGGTACTACTATATTAAACTGTGCAAAATGATCAATGTACAATGTCAAAAATATTTTTCTTCTCCCATTTCATAATCTACACAATATAAAACCTCAAACTACATCACAAAGCTATTCATTTCTTGGCAATGTTTATAACTACACAGGTAAACTAATAAACTGGTAACTTTTTAAATATATAGATCCATGAAATTGGCTATAAAAATTCAGGCTTTCACATAAGATACAAAATCTAGGAGGCCACGCCGAGACTAAATCGAGGAGACGCCAACGTCAATTTTATATTATTTACCAAGTTTTGTTAATTCTTTTACTTCTCTTAAGGTCGTAGATAAATTATTGTATGCCACTGCACGTGATAAGCCATTGTAGCACTCGTCCTGTCTATTATAAAGTCACTCGTGTTAAAATGGCCAACATTTTACAATTATCTCACTACTCATTAGCGACTATATTATGTAAGTACATATAGGTATTATGTTTATGAATTATTCTAAAACCAATAATATTTCTGTAGAGATCGTATACCCTATAGAGAAACCTATTCTGCTTTTTATATAATTATTACGATTACGACCACGGTCTGATTTTTATTATCATTTATTAAGAATAGAATTCCAAGTATACATTTATAGCGGTCCAGAAAGCGATAAAAACTGAAACACGTTCTGCCGTCGATCATGAACAACGCGCATTGCATTGTTCCACATATTAAGTAGGCAGATACTTATCTTAGCGCTCCAATAGTCAACGCGAAACAAAACTTAATTTAAAAGTTAAAATTGAAAATCATGAAAAACCCCCGAAGGTCATGTAATTAACTAGAATAACGACTTTTTTGCCAGAAATTCTTTCCATCATAACAGAAAAGTTCAGTCAATAACAGTAAATTGAGTGCACTCAATAGATGCAAAAATGCACTGCCTACCCTGAGGATTCATTACGAACCTGCATTGGACAAGGAATTTTCCATTTTGTAACCAATTGTACATATGTATAGTGCAAGCCCAAAGTGAACACCCTGTTTACGCCACTGATGGTGTTGTAATAATGTCAACTGGATTAAAGAATTTTTTTAATTAAAAAAAACAGCATCGAAATCGGTCCATCCGATTGAGAGCTTACGAGTACCTACTATGCCACAGACAGACAAACATTGATGTCAAACTTATTAGCTATATCCATTTTTTGCGAAGGGAGTTAAATACTATAGAATTTTACCCAAACTTCATACCTTCATACCATACCTGTAACATAATAACTGTGCTGTGGGCTGTGGTCTTCAATGTGTAATTCCAAAGTTCATACAGTATTTTCCTTTTACCAAACCTTCAAATCACGCTCTCAGGCACCACTAGGCTTGCTCCATCACCAACAGGTGATAGATGACAAATAACACCAGATTGTACCTACCATTATTAGCGGGTAAATATATAAATACAAATCCGTCTGTCATTTCTATTAATTCAATATCTCCTAATCTGGATTAAGTTCAGCACAAGATAAATGAGATTGACGAAAATAGTCACAGTCAATAGATAAGGTCCAGTTGACGACAATCGAACACAGTAGGAAGTGACTGGCTTAATGCCGTGTCCTCGACAAAGTTCGTAACATTGACCACTGAATATGAAAAAAAATTACGAATGCTACAGACTAGTTAGTACCTAGTAAATTTACCGTCCGCGCAGACAGTAAGAGTTTAGTAGGATATAGTAGGTTAAGATGCGCACCACATATGGAGACCAAAGAAAGACAAATGTCCAATAACGCCGATAATAAGAATCAATATCGCTCTCTGTCTTGTTGCATTCGGACGAAAGAGAAAGAAATATTTGAAATATTTCATCGACAATATGTCTTTTTCTCTTCGAGAGATTTATGTCGTTAAAGCATGCTACTCGAACGCCTACAGGGGTTCTGAGTTCTGAGTTCAGCTAGGCTATTCTGTAACGATATTTTTATAACTCGCAAGTTTCGAATTCACCTCTATATCTCTCTGTTTAACACGATACTTTAGAATGAGAAAGATAACGGTGAATTCGAAACTCGCACTTGCGAGTTATACAAATCATCTTTAGAGAATAGCTCAACGTCTGTATTTGTAAAGTTATACCGAACGCGGAAGGCAGAGTTAGAAACAATTTAACTCTTATTAGCTGTGAGAGCTCTTATTTTAAAGTATTAATATTTATAATTTAAATTAAGTTCATCATCATCATCATCATCATCATTTAGTAATGGTAGTACATTATTTCATACCAACCATCCTTGACTTAGTCCGTGTTAAATATTTTGTTTTCGAATAACTTGTTTTCATAGCAACTGAAACTTGGTGAACCAGTAGGTAACAACAACAACAAACACAGATCCAATGGATCATATTTAAAATTGTAATTGAAAACTTAGGTGAAGTTAAAAGAAATACCTACTACAGAAACTATACATATACTAGCCGACGCCCCGCGTAGTTCAATCCCATAAGAATACATAAGAGTCACAAAAAACCTGGCCAGAGATAACCTCACAATCTTTACCACTTTATAATAGTATAGATAAGCAATCGATGCGTATATTGTCATAAAAATACATCCTTAAACGAGAAGTTTAATTAAAACATAAAGTTTTTGCTTGCGAGACGATAAGGACAATAGACGTTTAAGCCAGTTAAGTCATAACAAGTCACGAGACGTCGATGATCTCGTACATCCAACGCGGTCTCAACCGGCTTCAGCGACCTTCACTTGTCAGAAGTTGGAACTAGTTTCCAACATTATATAGGCTGACGCCGATCTAATAGCTACCGACTCATCCCACGATCGACTTCCCTTCATTTACTTCTATTCTATTTTGAGCTTTGAGCTTTTAGCTGTGAGCATTCGACCAAGAAGTATCTTGTAAAGCTGTAGTATTTTTATATCAAAACTTTAAGCTAGCAAAAAGCAGTTAAGCGTATTACTTTCTGCTTGTCCATTCAAATATTTTCCCTGATCTAAGCCATCTTAATATATAAATGCGGAAGGTTATTCATCAATATAATATCTCGAAAACTGTATGATGTACAAAGCTGAAATTTGGCAGGGAGGTAGTTTACAGTTACGGTTACCTACGGTGCCCACTAATAACCCTTCGTGGATATCATAGAGTAGGTAGATGACATCTCCCAGTTGACATTGTGATTTTTGTTAACAATGGGCTTTTCAGAATACGGACGGGCGGCGGCGGCGGACGTAATTGATTTATTAGGTAACTAACTAACTTACGACAATGTTAGTGAATTGACTGGTTGGCCATACACATCACAATAACTATATACTTAGCGACATTATTCGCTAAGTCGGAGTAGGGTCTATTTCTCCTCCCAAACTCCCTAAGTATTTTCTAAGACACATTGTGATAACTCGAATATCCGCGATATCGAGATGTTTGCAAACCATTCAACTTCTGTATACTCAAAAGCAATACTGTATATTGCTAAGTGGTAACAATAGTCGACAGACGACGATGCTTCTTTGAAAAGAGCCTTGAAAGAGGCATGAATGATTAAGAAACTCCCTCTCTTCATTATAAATTATAAAACTGACTTTGCATTTTGCGAATTGTAGTTTCTGTCAAGTTTATAGCATCCAAAAATATATTACCGATGATTTTAGGCTTTAAAACAATGCATATTTCAATAAGCCTACTGCCCACTTAATTCTTACACCCAATACCAATCATCTGCAGTAGAAGGAAAAATAATATCAAACCACAAACGATAACACAACACGCTAATAAGCGATTATTACTTGGTAGCTAAACAACCAAAAGTTGCATTTAAGTTATAATTAACGAGTTACGTGTACTTTTTTAATTTCCAATGCAGTAGCAAAGTTATTTTGGAGTACAGCCAATGTTGCCTTTACGTCACAAAACAATTTAAATTCTATAATGCGAAGTCAAAAGGCGCAAATTTTAAAGGTCATTGCGGCAAATCAATTGGCAACTATTTGCTGGAGCGTGTTACCAATATCGACGCGCGTTCAATCAAATGATAATATTGATGCTGATAGAGTATTTTTATTGGTTTCAATATCATCATTTACCGCCCGCTAGTAAGAAAGGCCTTCGACATCTATTCAGCTCATTAACGTGTCTTCTTGTCACTTGTGCGTCAACAATCATAATTTAACATATCATATACGTGCACTGTAGTAGTTACCTAATACGTACATACTCGTATATTAAGCGCAAACCTTCAAAATTGTACTATACTATACTAGTGAAAAAGCACCTCTTTGAACGATGGTTCAAAGCAGAAGCATCGCCTGGTGGGACCCGGAAGCAGAAGAAGATAAGAGGGCAGAACGACTCTCTAATGGCATTTACTATAAAACTTATAAGACCGTTTGGGAAGTGTGTTTTAGTTTGAGTGAATATAGTAGGTATCAAGACTCTACACATCATCATAAATGAGAAGAATAAAAGAGAAAAATACTAATTTCTAAAGTAAACAAAACATCGTGTTGTTTTGCTAAGGAATAAAGATCTCCACATTAAAAGTTTTTAAGCTAAGTATCAATGTAGAGCGCAATTGAGGACATAATTGTTTCAGATTGTAAACGACCTCGGTAGACATGTGCGAAACAAAATTAATAGGTATAACGTTAATGTCACCATTCGTTAGACCGAAATCGCACACGTGTCCAATTATATCTGATATCATTCCTGAAAATAGATTTATTTTAGGGTCGGCTACTTCTTTTTTAGGCTTTCGTATATCATAATCGAAAATCAAACCCTATGTTAACACTATGTATCGTATGTTAGTTAACTGAAGATCCAGACAATATTTTCCAGGGTATATGGAAAATAGACGACATCAAGCGAGCCGCAGGGATCTACAGGATGCAGGCGGCTCAGGATCGAGATGTTTGGAAGTTCCTACAAAAGGCCTATGTACAAATATCTTCATTCATAGCTAAGCTACATAACATCGCGCTGAGTACGTCATGCATAAAGGACTATTCAATATATATAAGAGAACGCTGTATTATTGTATGCTTCACGTAACAGTAACTAAGTTAACGACAAAGAACATGAAAGACGCTGAGTAGCAATCTCTACTAGGAAAGAATTTAGAAACCCTATATGAAATAGATATTATAAAATATACAAACAAATTCGAATACTATAGGTACATCAAATTTTGATGGTATAATAATCGTCAATATGTATAACTTTTAAGTTATTTTTATTCAGGAAGTGATAATTCCTCGGTTAACAAGTAAAAAAGTAATATACAGCGGATAACTAAACTAAACACCAGGTGGTAACACAACAGTATTGACGTTACTATCCTACCTTGGTTTACCACCAAGGCCACAGTCCATTTGTCCTTCCTCCCCCACTTTCGTTTCTCTCCTTAACCTCAATTTAAGTAAGTATATTTTATGACGCAAAATAAAATTAATGAGGTAATTTTCGCTTATTGTCTTTGAAATATAAATTTGTATTTAAAATGACCTAACCAATTCTTTAAATTATTAAAGAAACCATTGTTTTGATCCGCAATATTTTCTCACATTACGTAAAACTGTTTGCTTTTCGTTCCGTATACTCGTAATACATCATAAATATATTGATAAAATTAAAAAGAAATATAAAAGAACAAAGCAGTGCAAAACGCAACCTTAGGAGTGGTATAATAAAAACAGCCAATGTTTGCTAAAATAATTGTTCTAAAGTAGCCAATTGAAGATGCAGTTGAAATAAAGTTTGAAGTAATCGAGCTAATTGAAACAGTTTATTGGCTGAGCGAAGCGAAGTCTCCCTGTTTACTTCCAGGTAAGTTTGAATTACGTTCATCTGTCTCAAATAGTTGTATAACTTCTCTAAATGATCAAGTATTTTATTAATTAGGCGTCTTTGGTAAAGCAAATAGCTTCAACTTAGTGTACAGCATCGCAAGATTATATTAGGACACAAAGCTACTGAGTGTGATAATGACCAGATGGTGTCATGACAATAGTTTTAAATACATATATTGGAGTTCCAGAACTGGCCACCAGTGAGTCAACTGATAACGATAGTTGACTCACTGACGTGAATAGCGTTCTCGATATTGACCGTGATTGATAAAATCGTAGCAAGGAAATTATTTTACGTTCAAACTGAAGTAAAATCTTACTTCTAAAGTCGTTCAAAATAATCAAGCAGAACTTCATAAGTATTACAACTTAATAAATAAATGTTCGACGTTGTATGACTTCCGTGGCGCAATCGGAATTCTTTGAAATTGGGAGGGTCAGAGAAATCCACGCGGAAGAAGCCGCAAGCGTCTGGTAGTGAAATCTTAATTAATAACACTGAGAGTCGGGTCCGGAACCTAGAACTTAATAAATGCCGCAGTATGCTAAAAGGTTATTATTGTTACACTATAGTGATAATAAAAAAACACCATAATTTAAAGCCAGAAAGAGTCCGTTGTTCTTGTTTCGGTTCGCGGAACTGTTTGAATTTGAAACCAATGAAATCTTGATACAATCTAAAGGTTTGTTTTATATCCAGTCACGACTGACCTATAAAATACAAAGGTACTTGTGGACTTGGAAACAAAACAGCTCGTAATACATGCGATATAATAGGATTAAAATAAAACCTGTTTTCAAAGTGTTATGCTACTTACGATTAAAACACTCCGTCATTAAACTATTAGTCAAATATAATATGAAATCCTATTAATATTTTACAACATAACATACTAATACGTTTTAATAGTGTGAACTAACATATAAAATTATTACTTATTTGATATCTATATCCTTAGACGCAAAATATTGCATAATAATTATTATTTAACATCTATATCCATAGTTGCAAGACACTGCATTGGATATATTCCTGGGTAGTTCATCTTGCAAGGCAAATGTATAGGTTTAGACGGTGAATTTTCACCTAGAAGGTCAAGCGGGTCATTTGCTTGTTCCGCTTCTAATTCTTTTTACCAATAGATGATAAAAACCTTATCTGACGAAGTGTTTTATGTAAAATTCTTGTAACAAACAAAGACCTTTATGTCAAAAACTTGTTTTCAGGAGATGCATGAATTGTAATAAAATTATATTATAAAGATAATCAAATATGTATCAAACTACATTTTAGACTTTTGTATGTAGATGTAGATATAAAGCACAACCAATAAATCTCAACAACAGGTTCGACGCGGAATATTAACAAATGAATAGGTTGTTACAAAAACGTAAAAAGAACACGAACTTCCAAAACAAGAAACTCACACAAATGGCTATACCCAAATCAATCACAACGATTCATATTCATAAGGTTGTTGTGGCAACTTGCAACTCTATATATAAGTTCTGTTGAGTTTATAACTAAAATTAGCGTAACAAAAACAAATATTCAAAATACTAATCGAAGTCAGTAAAATCCATATAACGTTTGTTATGTTCTTGAGGGGGAGGTGTTGTGAGGATATAATGACTTTGCAAAGTGATTAGCAATGCGAGGCAGTTAGAAATAATTATCGCTTCAGTCCGGCATCAATTAGCGATGGAGGTATGTATTACCAACTATTACTCCATATGAGGAAATGGCGGTGCTTCTCTAACCAACGTGTTTGTGACGGAAAGGAATGCAAATAATTGTTTGTCTTGCGTCGTTTGTTTTAACTTAAAGACATTCACTTTACTAGATAAAGGTGTACGGGATTACCAAAGTTAAACTTCAGTCGCCCAGTGCTATTTATCGTTACTTGTGAACAAGTGCTGCGTCTTACAATGCCTTTGTCATTCCAGCGCATTAGAATCTCATTCAATGTCGTTTAGTGTTCGTACCTACTAGTTTATCAGGTTCGATCATCATCATTATTTGAGCTATTCCTTAATAGCTTTAGGAGTCCATAATTCGATAGTACCCAAAACGTGACCTTCAGAAGTGAATTCGAGGTCCAAATATTTAAAACTTCAAAAAATTATTTCGCCCGGTAAAATTACGCTAAAGTTGCGACATGCGTTTTAATTTTCTTAAATGTCCAGGCTAAGGTTCCACTAATCCTATCAGAAAACATTCATCAGTAGACTTCAGTGTAGCTGTCGGTCAAAGCGTTATTTCTTTCTATTGATTAATGATGTCCTGCGACCTTCTTCAGTCTCCAGTTCCACGCCCCGCAGTTCCAGAAAGCTTTTATAATTTAGGTACTCGATTTAGTTTTTCTGCAGCGAAGAAAAAATAAACAAAACTGGATTGCGGGGGAGGAACTATTTTAGCACCAAAGTATTTCGACGCAGCAACTATTTAAGAAATCTGTTTTTTATATTTTATTATTTTTTAACATTTCAAGGTTGGTCACGCGGCTCATGTTTTATTTACCGTAGATATCAGCAAGCAGCAGCTGTGGTCTCTTATCATTGAGTCATCTAGTACCTAACAAAGGTGTGACCTATTTATGGTGACGTGAAACGCCATTTAGCATACCTGTAAGCCTAGCATGCGGAAGAACTAGAACGTGAAGAGAAACAGACAAAATTTCAACCAATGGCGGCGGAGTGGTCCCAGTTCTATCTCTTTCGTCCGAACGCAATGAAAAATAAAGCAATATTTCTGGTTATGCCGTTATTGGATGATATTTGTCTATTTCTCATCAGGAGATATATTCATTCATTCAGAGTCATTGGTCGCATGTTAGGCCTACTGGAGTCACACGTGTTTTAAAGTTACTTACAACTAGCGGACGCCCGCGACTTTGTCCGCGTGGAATCTAGTTTTTCACAAATCTTTCGGGAACCATGAATTTTTCCGGGATAAAAAGTAGTCTATATGTAAATCCAGACTATATTCTATCACTACTTCAAATTTCAAGTGATTCTGGCGTGAAAGAGTCTAACTAACTAACAATTCCAAATTTCAGCCAAATCAGTCCAGAAGTTGCGTCGTTAAATAGTAACAAACATCCAAATATACAAACTTTCGTGTTTATAATATTAGTAGGACATATAAAGTATAATAGGATTAAAATAAGAACAGATTATAACGAGAGTATAAACAAAGTTCATTATGAGACGATTTAAATGCGCTCGAAAAAAAGCATTCAATCAAGGTCTTTATGTAGAAAGACTTAATTTATTTCTTAACATAATGTAATCTAATTCGTTGCTAAGTTTGTATGGAATAGATTTAGCATTGCTCAATGACTACATTACATTAATGCGATTCATTCATAAATCATATCACAAGATATGGCTTTATCACAATTTTTTATCTTTACTTCGAAGTAATCCTATTCCCTATCTTAAAGTAGTTTTCTTTATGCATTACAGTACAATAATACACATATTTTAAGAGAAAAATTATATAGTGATTTAAAATCAACAAAAAACAACCAGACTTTACTGGTACGCCTATGCGGAGCGCAGGTCTCTCTCATTTTCGAAAATAAAACTCAAAATAGAAATGAACAGCTCTTTTTAACAATGATAGGGGAGAACCCTTCCATCCATTCAGCAAAATTCAAAAAGGACGAGACAAGGCTAATTATCATGATCAAGTCGGGATATTTTTTATTCTTATTTAGAACCCAACGAAGTTACCTACAAAAGTACCTCTTCATCTGGTTTGCCAATCGATTGCGGATCATGAAGTTTCGAGCTCAAGTTGTCGGTAAATAACAGTGGCGAGCATAAGGTTTTCAGTTAGGGTAACTATAAGTAGAAATGTGAAAATTCCCTAAATTCTCGTTGCCTAAATCGTCATACTCATATATTTTTTGTTTCGTTATATTGTTGCCTAATACAAGAGAAACTGTCATTCCAATTATTATTTTTGGCTTCTATTGTGCCTTTATAAATCTCTATGCTAATTTAACATTGATTCTGTACAACATAATATTTTTTTTGACGGCCTCCGTGGCGCAGTGGTATGCGCGGTGGATTTACAAGACGGAGGTCCTGGGTTCGATCCCCGGCTGGGCAGATTGAGATTTTCTTAATTTGTCCAGGTCTGGCTGATGGGACGTTTCGGCCGTGGCTAGTTACCACGTACCGCCAAGCGATTTAGCGTTCCGTTACGATGCCGTGTAGAAACCGTGGCTTTTCATCCTCCTCCTAACAAGTTAGCCCGCTTCCATCTTAGATTGCATCATCACTTACCATCAGGTGAGATTGTAGTCAAGGGCTAACTTGTAGAGAATAAAAAAAAAAGATTCGAAATTATCCCTTATCTTGCGTTGCAATGGGACACTTACCTATTAAAGCACTATATTATCTACAAATCTGTTCATTTACTAATTTCTCTAATTACCCTTTATCGAACTTGCTTGTGTAGAATACAAACATCTATTAGTTACCATTATATTAACGCTTGCAGCGTAAAATTTGATTAAAGGCACGTGGCCTTGAGGTGCGCTTTATATTAATTACCCTATGAGGGAGAAACACGCTGTCTATTAAAAAAAATAATTCTGTGTATTCATTAATTGCGGAAACGAAATAAGGGTTTATGTACTCGTGCGTTGTAAAAATAATAATTTACTATGATTTTTTAAGTACCAGCTGGCGTATTTCCTGTTTTGGCCTTAACTAAAACCTATTAAATTAAAAAAATTTAATAAAAAAAATACAACCGACTTCAAAACCTAAAAACGTACCCACTAAACTAAAAAGCGAAAAATAACATCATAATATGTTCTACCTGCTGATCAGTATGAAGGCGGTGCTGAGCAGGTGATGTATTAATTCAAGCCATGTGTGGGCCATGTGGTGTGGTCCTGTCAGAAATGGCTTAAATTAAGACAACACCGGCAAAGCACCGCCTTCATACTGATCATCAGGTATTAATGTTATTTGGTGATGAAGACCAAGGACAATTAAGTTTCCTTAATTGTCCTTGGTCTTCATCACCAAACCCCTAAATGACAGCCACAACTTATCTATGTGGAAAGTTCTCATTAATACAAATTAATCAAGCCCAAACACAAGGTAACTGCTGTAAATTGCCGAGGAGTTCCCTCGTCTGTTTTATGCCTCCATCATCAGATCGATTTTAAACATTCATGAAATTGTAGTGATTAAAAGTACTAAATGGTTTAAAAATTATATAAAATAAAAGTTTACGAAAACACTAGACACCCATATAATTTTCGAAAGTTTCCCTCAATTTTTTCAGGATTTCATCATCAGATCTTGACATGATGGCAATGGACCAAATGGGGACTATACCGTTTCAAACAAAAAAATAATTTTTGAAATCGGTCCAGGCGTCTTTGAGTAATCGGTGTACATACATAAAAAAAAAAAATACCGACCGAATTGAGAACCTCCTCCTTTTTGAAGTCGGTTAACAACAAATCAATATTGACAAAATGTTATCTATATACATATTATGAGTATATGATATCTACAAGTAAGCACCGCATGACATTTGTATTACGTACAAATGTCATCCGGTGCTTACTTGTAGATATCATTGATATGGCTGTAATATTGGTAATATTATATTACCATTTTATTCTCATACCTTTATGCCAGTGACTATATCTTGGAATATTTTGTAACTTCGTTAATAACTGCATAAAAATTACGAAAAAAATTGAGCAGATGTACCTATAGATCCCAAAAATGAAATAATACTAAAACACGTGTAACAGCAGTTACTATTTTATTCTCCGGGAACGGCGATTTATGTATATTATATAGTTTTTACACTTAATAATGTTCAAATACTATTATGTAGTTTTTTTAGATAACAAACTTGTGTTATCTTTTAAGATAATTAACATATCATGACTCTTGAAATTAGTACTTAGCATCCCACATTGCCACAGTGTTCACATAATGGTACGTAATCTATTGCTTGTAAGTATTCTAGGTACATTTCACACGTTCCAGTACCGAAGCACCTAAGCGTTGGCTTCGTAGGCGGAAAAGATTAGAAGCGAAACCCCGCAAGTGTTGGCTGTTGGTCTAACATTACTAGCTGAAGGGGTGGACTCTTGGTTTATGATTATGCTTTGTAACCTTCTTACAATTGGTAAGTTTGAATTATTGATTTATTTTGTTACTAGCGGACACCCACGACTTCGGCCGCGTGGAAATCAATTTAAACCCTATTTCACCACTTTAGGGGTTGAATTTTAAATCATTATATTTCATATTTCATTCGTGCCAAGTTTCATTTAAATTCATTTAGTAGTTTCAGCGAGTTGCCCGGTTAACAATAAAAATGGACAGGCAGATAGACAAAAAATCCAAATAAAAATATTTTTTACTTCAGTATCGATTGTATTTGATTTGATTGTGTAATTTTTGTCTTCCAACAAAAATTTTCAAAATATCTTCAATGTACAGAATTTGACCACTTACAATTTTATTATAAGTATATAGAATAGATATAGATAAGTACTCTGTGAAAAAAACCGACGGTCCCAAGCGGCGACGCAATCCATACACAAAATACAACACCATGAATATGTACGTTTCACGTCGAAAACGAAAGATCAGCAGGAAATGTGGACTCTACAAATAAATGATTACTTAAGTAATTAAAAATGCTATTCAAAAACAGGCTAACATGTAGCAATAAAGTGTTTTCCAAGACAGATGAGCCCAAACTCGATGGATTTATTTAGTTTAATTTAGGAGTTCCTATGGCTACCTTTCAACTTCTCACCATCTCGATGGTCATATCATTGCCTTTTCACCAAAAATACGTAATTAAACCAGGGTAGAGCTTTCAAATCTTGACCTACACATAGTTTAAAGTTACATACTTCACACATGAGCTTTTTACATTTATAATTCATCATCATCATCAAGTCAGTCGATGGACGTCCACTGCAGGACATAGGCCTTTTGTAGGGACTTCCAAACATCACGACACTGAGCCGCTTGCATCCAGCGAATACCTGCGACTCGCTTGATGTCGTTAGTCCACCTGGTGAGGGGTCGACAAACACATCAGCTTCGAGACACGTTGAGCTATGGCGGTGACTTAGGATATTCTGTGGATCTCCTCATTTCTGATTCGATCACGATAACCTCGGTTCATTTATAATTAGCGAAGGAAAAAACAATTGTATGTTTCCAGAAGCTATCCCCACGTGAGCCGTCAATAAGCCGAAACAACAACCGTTTCGAACGCGAGCGCTTTAACAAGGTCGGAAATAGCGCGGATGTTGTGCTTCGCTGATCGCATGCAACTCTTAAAAATCCCACTTCTGAATGTTCCTACCAAGATTGTTTGGAAAAGCTGGCGGGGTGCCATTTACGAGGCTAGTGCATTCACACAAATATACAACACTGGTGGACTCCTGCAACTTTGTTCGAACCCATAAACGTTGTTGGGGTAAAACTTGTTTAAGAACGTTTCTTAACTTGGGGAGTATGGTAAAGCGTTGCGAAAAGTGTAATCGGGAGAGGAGAAAGGGCGTTTTTTTTTGTTTGACACAATATTGGCAGTAGCTTTACTGCCAATATTGTGTGTTAATGTACACCTGATGTTAATATGGTAAAACCGCGTGGAACAGTAAAAATTCGCAATTTTTCTAGCGAGTAGTCCTCGTTTATTAAAATCGGTGGTGGTTACCTGTTCAGACCAAAACACAGAAATACTACTAAGTTCGGTAAGTGCGGTACTAAGTTCCCTTGATGAGCTTTGTCACAAAAGCACTATCTTCTTCTATACAATAATATATAAATAATAATAGGTATTTAAATTTTTTTGACAAATATAATCTCACTGTTAGGTCATTTTTTAAGACTGAGCGAGGACCCTTTTATGCCTTTAATACTAACGAGTACCTAAGTGATAATAATGGTTAATTATTCACAGTAACCTAATTGAATATTTGACTTTCAAAAAGTCAGTGTCGTCAAATGCGTCGAAGTAACGCACGTGCTGATATCAAACACATATGCGATCAGCTTTAGATGTAAATCACGTCGGTTATTTAGTTGTTACCGAAACGACTTCCATAAGCGGGCTACTTCTATTTTAATCTGCACTCAGTCCAGTGACCCAATTCGTTTATTGATTCTAGTATTTATGCCACAAGCTGGAAGATGTAACTCGAGTCTAAACCTGTAGTCTAATTTGATTTATATAGACTAACAGCTGCTCATATAGAAGTGAAAATTATAACATACTTGTATTCTGTTATCTATCAGTACATTAATGAAATAAGTACTTACCTACTTACATTTTTCAAATTCTAATTAAAAAAAAAATTAAATATCTACGAGTATAAAACGCCGTGTATGCCCAGTGGATATGACCTCTGCCTCCGATTTCGGAGGGGTGTGAATTTGAATCCGGTCCGGGGCATGTACCTCTAACTTTTCAGTTGTGTGCATTTAAAAAAAATTAAATGTCACGTGTCTCAAACGGTGAAAGAAACAGCGTGAGGAAACCTGCATTTACCTGCCTGAGAATTTTCTTATTATTATTTCAACTTATTATATAAGGATTTCATAGAAAACTTAATTTAAAAATTATGTAGAAGTCCTTTTCTTGAAAGAAGTCCCGCGGTTAAAACCTGAAATAAAGTTGACAGCGCCTTATACAAATATCAATAAGACCCAATGAGCGCCATTGAGACATTAGCGCTGCGTCTGGGGGACTTCTTTCATGAAAAGGACTACATATCTAATTAATTTTTCCAAAACGTCAAAAACGCTGTCGTCCATTTTATATATCCCTTCCACTTTCCCTTTTTTTCATATTTTGTATGGGATATCACAATCAATAATGTCTCCAGTAGACCAACATGCCATAGAATTTTCAAAACAGACCCAATGACGTGATCTTCGTGTGTGTATATTAAATAATGTCATAATTAACACAGAATTATGTTAGCAAAATGAGTTAATACTTAATTAAGGTAGTCCTTGTAATTTATAAACCTTAAAAAATAGTATATTTTTTCACATTTTACTGTTCACCTTGGACCAAAAGTGTGCACGCTACAGAATGCGTGGTATGACAATGTTTATTAACATTTCTTTTTAATCTATGTGAGGCATTCACCATAATAAAATCACGGTATTTTTACGCGCAAGTTACACATAGTCAAATAGCTAATATTATAAGAACTATAAGGTGATAAGAAAACTAATGTCGAATAAAGGTTATGATTCACAACACTTGTCAGGACAACTCAATTAACAAATCAAACTGTAACCAAAATAAGACCCTAGAATGGAAGAGAATGACCTTGAGTGGAGTCACGCACTTGTGAACGATGTGTGTAGGGTTTAAGGATCCTTTGATAGTCGACTAACACTCCCCTTTTCCACTCAAATCACTCTCCTCGCCTATCCCAAGTAACCCATAAAGAATTACACAACAAGTGATGTGGACGGCTCGAACGCCACGAGCACACGGAAGCCGTCCGTACCGCAAGTCGTTGCAACGCGGCGATAAGACTAAGTAATAAAAAATCAAAATATCCAAAAAAATAATCAAAATACTACCGACAACTAGTGTATTTTTTAAATTACCTACTAGATGTGAAACAATTTGTAATTGTCGATCACATATCACACAAGTCTTCTATAATCAAATTACAATAAGAAACAGATGTCTAAACAAACTAAAAAGAAGATCCAACCAATAATACCTAAGTGACAAACAAAAATAATTACCAACAAAGTATTTAGTTAATTAACTAAACAAACACGTTTAATTAGTTCTGAGGTTTTGATACTAATTTATCCGTAACACGAGCAGATAATCCTAATCCTAATTAAACGTAACGTCGAAAGATGTAACGCCATCCACACACGGTCAAATATACAGCGTGCTTAGGGATGTAGAAGTGAAAAAATATATTGAAACCATAACTATAACCATATCTCGGCATTTTTTTTACTTTAACATACTTAAGCGCGCTGCAGACTTGGCAGTATACTTGCAGTGGCGTACACAAGGTCTTTAACTAGGGTAGGCACGGGGTGCATACAAATGTGTAGTAATATATTGAAATCATGACTAACCATACCTCGACTTTTTTTTTACTTTAACATACTTAAGCGCGCTGCAGACTTGGCTGTATACTAGCAGTAGCGAGCAACTAGGGTACTAACTAAAGTAAAGGGGTAACTAGGGTAGGCACTGTGCAAACCAATGTGTAGTATAAAACGCTGAATTCTTCGTCCAATATAGGTTGGTAATGAGCATTCTAAGGTAGGCACCGCATTTTTGCGTCTATGACGTATGTCACTCTATACTTGACCGTGAGTGGCTGGCGTTACGTAGAGCAATTTTATTGGCAATAAATTTTTATTCGTTAATAAAACTAATAATTAATGTGATAATATTAACGTCACGGTTGCTAATAACGTTATTAAAATTCATTATCAATAAAGCGGTTTCTAAGAAGCGTAACCTATATACGTATAATAATGTATTGTATAATGTACTGGTAAAACAGTGGCGTCGCAAAAATCGGATTTTTTGGAGAATTTTAACGATCTTTTTTGGTGTGAATAAGTATCAAGTTGAAGGAAAAAGAACTTACGGAAAGATTACATATAACGCATACGATGCGAATATTTTGTTAAAATGTGTTTTTAAATAATATATTCTTATACTGAACTAGCCTGCTACTTCATTCGCCACTGCGCCACGGAGGTCGTCAAACGAATTTACCTATTTACAGGTTTAAGAACATTTTTTCCGAGCTTGAGGGGATGATGGATTGTTTGGAGATACCATCAATTTTGTCCAGGGTTTTTGATTATGCCAAGATACATAAGTTTTCCCTATTTAAGTTACTGGCAAGAAAACAGTAGGACGTTATCTGACTGGTAAACTATTAAATACGTTTTCTCAAAAAAAAAAAACAATATAAATTAGCTTAACTACTTCTTCTTGATTACATTTTGACGGCCTCCGTGGCGCAGTGGTGTGCGCGGTGGGTTTACAAAACGGAGGTCCTGGGTTCGATCCCCGGCTGGGCCAATTGAGATTCTCTTAATTGGTCCAGGTCTGGCTGGTGGGAGGCTTCGGCCGTGGCTAGTTACCACCCTACCGACAAAGACGTACCACCAAGCGATTTAGCGTTCCGGTATGATGTCGTGTAGAAACCGAAAAAATGTGTGGATTTTCATCCTCCACCTAACAAGTTAGCCGGCTTCCATCTTAGATTGCATCATCACTTAACATCAGGTGAGACTGTAGTCAAGGGCTAACTTGTAAAGAATAAAAAAAAAAAAAAACATTTAATTTATTCATTTCCGATGCAGTATCGTGTCCTTAGTAATCAATCAGGATTGATTCGTTTCTAACGTGATTTATTACGATAATTACACTTGATTAACAAAATGTATTTGTAAACAATACGAAGTATCATTACAATTACAGATATAACGAGAGATATGTGTCGATTAGAGTTGTTTAATTGTTCATTAAGTAGGTATAATATAAAGTAAATTTAATAGATGTAAATAATCCATTTTATGTATTTTCCCACCGTTAATAATAATTGCGCTTTCTAAAACTTCCGTTTCCAATTATTTTATTGAGTTTTTGCTGACTACTTCCTGAACATTCAAAAAGTTCAATGAAAGTAATTAATAAGTACTTCATTCAATATTTGACATAATGTATTGCATTTTCTAATCGTGGTATTTTTTTTTTCGAAAATAACGAGCTTAATTTGCGGCGGGAACTCGAAGCGAATTATGTCGACCACGTTTTTCAATTGTATATTGAACTATAACTCAATTTATTAACTTACAAATTAGTGTGCAATTTACTCTAATCGTACGCTAACACCAGCCACACACTAACAAGTTTACCGTCAAACCCGCAGGATAGGACTAAGGAATTTGAGCAGTGATAAAAATGTCGAAACTATAAACTCCAGAAAGTGTGATCGCGCATAGGAATGAAGCCACTGAAATTACTCTTTTTTGGTAATTACACTAACAAGTGATTTGTCACTCTTCGTGCCGTGTTCTGTGACGTTCTATACAGGTACAACTTTTGGACATAATGCGTGTTTTATAATGACGACTGAACGTGGCTTCTGGTGTTTTTTGTATTCTGAGACTATAACCATATTTCGACGTCTTTTGCACTGCCCACTTCCTTAACCGTCCTCCAATCTTGGCTGATTGACTGGCGTAAAAGCGTGACGTCACACTTTGCTACGCGTCTTTATATTTACTACACAAATGTTTTAGGTACCTACAGCAATATACTATATTTGAATGAAACCTAACCAGTTGAAAGCTAGTCGTGCACATGTACCGGCCATTGTGGTATTATTTTTCCAACAAAAATATTTTAATTCTCTAAAAGGCAATACCCATTTATATCCTACGCAGTGTAATAAAGAATATAATAACGCTGAAGGTGGGGTTTGCACAAGTGCTTGTAGATTATCCTTAACACCAGCTGCTGCGCGTATGACGCATGCTTCATTAAGTAGAACAATACATTTTCACGTGTTTTCAATATAAAATAACAACAAGCCTCCTAATGGTAGGAGTCCACAGATCCGCATCGTACGTATCGGACGCATCGCGTCAAACGGATTTTTTCGATGCGATCCGTACGATGCGGATCAGTGGACGCACTTGTATGTCTTTCCATACAAAGAATACTAAGATCCGTTTGACACGATTCATTCGATGCATACGACGTGGATCTGTGCACTCCGAGGCACGGAGATGTTATAACAAATTCCCATCTCGGGTGGAGGATTTTTATTGAAAATATCTTAGAGGAAAAGAAAAGCTCATACTGAGCTTCCAAGTATTCCAAGACCTTACCCAGGATTCGTGAACCTCCTAATTCAAAGCCACCACCACTGAACCAACCAGACAATTATAACTACCTACCAGTGGCGAAGAGTCCATACAGGTCGATTCCCGGTGGGTTACCTTTTAAAAATCCATACATACATATTCATTATTGTAATCTATATTAATATTATAAAGCTGAAGAGTTTGTTTGTTTGTTTGTTTGTTTGTTTGATTGAACGCGCTAATTTCAGGAACTACTGGTCCGATTTGAAAAATTCTTTCAGTGTTAGATAGCCCATTTATAGAGGAAGGCTATAGGCTACATAATATCCCAATATTCTTACGGGAACGGGAACCACGCGGGTGAAACCGCGCGGCGTCAGCTAGTGAATATATGTATGGAAGTATGAGAAATCAGAGTATGTATCAAACTGTATGAATTTAATTTTTTTTGAACAGCTTACTTTCGTCAAATGTTCATCCTTCGCCACTGCTACCTACAAATGGGTAATTAAGAGTGAGTATAGGTAACATAATATATCAAGACCAGTGAAACTAACCTTTTGTTACACAACTCCAGCATATAGTGACAGTAACGATGACGCGGCGATTTATTAATGACACACATAGTATCGCGTACAGCTACGTTCGTAAACCTTAAACTTTTATAGTGCAAATGGAAGCTCGTTAACCTTCAGCCATATCCTGAACCGATTTGGCGGTGTCCAAATATATTTTGCGTTTAATTACCTACTTGATACAGGCGGCAATTTGTTGAACATCATATATATTTTTAATGTGATCATACTGCATAATACGTAATTCTGTTATTACAGAATTACGTATTATACATATTAATTTCAATGTTATTGTTATTAGTTATTTAGTTGTATGATTGTAATACATAGATTTTGATCTTTTTGCTTTACATATCCGGTTTTATTAGTCGGAATGTAATGAATTTTTTAAGATGAATTTTTATGAATTTTATTAAATATACATATTTTAAGATGAATTTAAAAAAATCATCTTAAAATAAAAATCTAATTTAACCATTGCATTTATTTTAGAGCAGCCGATTGAGGATTTTGATATTTCAGTAGGCACAACAATGCAGTAGGCACAGATGCACATGTAATATGTATTTTTAACGAAATTGTCCAACCTGTTTCTGAAATACACGATATTAAGCATAACATTAAAGCCTAAATTATTATTATGTATGCAAAAATTTAGATGTGGTTTGGATGAAATTCCGCACAGACTAGATTATGCTGGAGTAGACACACACCTACTTTTAATATCAGTTTTTATCACAGAAATAGTATCTACACAGGTAAAACCGCAAAGCAAGCTAGCACATAACAATATACAAGATTTTTCAGTTGAATTTGTTATATTGGATAGGTTACCAGGTATTATACACGAAGCTATTTTTGAAGAAAAATTAATTCTGCAATTTCCGGTTATTATCGCTATCTTGCAAGGATTATTACCATATTTACTAAAGAGAGATTAAATAGCGGGATTAAGCCCAATGAATAAATAACACTTACTATTGTACCTACAATGTAATAAATCATAATTATCATTAATTACACGATAATTTGTCGGCTGGTACACTTTCAAACTGCCGGAACACTATCCCCGAGTGCTATTAAGCTATATTTTATCCCCGTATTCCTACGGGAACGGAAATCACGCTGGCGAAACCGCGCGGCATCTACTAGTTTATTCTATATTTTCCTCTGCATAGTGCGAAAAACCATGGCCCCAGTCACTAGTCACTTACCTTCACCACAACCATTCGACAAACACCGTTAAAGATCAAACTTATACTTCTCTCTCTTAGTCAATTACTCGACTAGTAATCAATACAGCTTAGCGGATATATGAGAGATGCATTACGTGTACGCAACCCGGTTACTGATGCATTCGACGCGAGCGACATCGCACGGTAATACAATGACCTCAATGGGAGCATCGAGCCATCGAGCTTATTGCCACTATCAAATGTTCAAGTAACATGCTCGTGACAGAATCGTGATCAAGATTTAGGAGACGCAAAGTTCACACGACACTCACAAACACGAATCTCGTGAAGAACACACTGATGTTTGAATATATCAGGACAATTCATAAGGACGCGAATAGATAATTGAAAACAAAATAAATACACAATATGAATTACAACTTTTGGAATGAAAACCAATGATGGCCATAGCTGAAGATGTAAACGTTAAGATGTATGTTGAAGAGATTCTTGCCACAAAGCTCAGTAGCTGGGGATATAATCCAGAAAAAAAAAAAAAAAAAACGCTTTATAGTTGGCGATTGTGAGACATTAGTTAACCCAAAGCAATAATGGCCAAAAATGCCCATGAGGTTGAGGGGTGACTTTCAGCTTTTATAAAATGATGGAAACAGATCTAGTTATTGTCAACTTTTGGTTATAATGACAATAAGTAGATACAGTCATCATCATCATCATTATTATCAGCCGATAGGACTCTTGCATGGACCTCCAAGCACAACGGTCTCGAGCCTCCCTGCAACCCAAGAAAATCAATAACACCAAAACAAATTAATTTTCAAAGTAACTTAAAAATTAAAATTTCTATTTTACCCATGGCCCATTATACTCCATGACTTGATACGACATTTATAACAATGAACAGGAAAATGAACACAACATATCAAGTTCCTAATGCTGTATACATAGAGAAGTGCAACGCACAACAACTCAGTGACCTGAATGAGAGCGTATCTTATCGCAACACATTAGACCAGGAATCAAAGGACGTACCCACTGTTCCGCTTTCACTATACATACTTGTTATACGGGAAATAAGAGCACGCTCTTTGTTGTTTGCAGATGTATGTAATGCGATTCTAAAACTTGAATACGTACTTTGTTTTAACATATTGTTTCTTTATGAGTGTCATAACTAATAATTCAATTAATAAATTGTTTTGTATTAGTTATGAAGCTAATTGTTTGGATATGGACTAGATGCAGTATGTTGAATAAAAAGACCAAACTTAACATACACATCATAAAGTTATAATTATTAAAAGATTTAACAAACCTATTAATAATTATAAGAAATTGAATCAAACCTCTGAAATAAAATTACTTAGCAATCTATTAAATCAAGTTAATAAATTACACAGTTTTAGGATACATAGTAATCCTTCTCACAAGAATCTAAATACTGAAATAAATCATTTTTTATTTACTTTTATAATGTCACGTTTAATTAAAAAAGACACGGATATTACACGAATAACACAAATTAACTGTGACCTTAATTACAAATACACGTATTCGATCTTAAATGTTTGAACATATTAAAACTCAATTATTTATATAAGCTTACTCAGAGTGATTATATTATATCCGAATATAACACAGTAGAGTTGTTAGATATAAAAAATAATATCTAACATAAAATAATAAAAAATAGACTTTGCTTTAACGTTTGATTGCTAATGTGTCACAGATATACTATAGCTTTAATGAAAAAGTTTATAAAACTTAACTTGTTACTTACAACTTACAAAATAAAACTTACAAAGGGTGAAAGGTCTACAAACATATAGAAGTAGTTAAATCAGCTATCTCACGTATAATCGTCAAAACAAAAGACCAATTGTGCACGTAGAACTGTGACAATGTCAGTCACTACATTAGAAAACTCTCCAAAGGACACATTAGTTCTGCTTTCACTGAGAAGTTATACGTTTTTCGAAAGGACACATTTGCTTTTGTTAAAAGTATGTCATTTTATATGCATTGTGAAATATTTTCTAGACATTGCACCGTAGCTAGATATGGAAATGTTATTCTTAAAATATGTTAATTCGCTATTTTCGATCTATCTTCTATATAAGTATTAAAAAATAGTTTTGAGATACTAGCTATAGATCCGACAAACGTTGTTCTCCCACAATACCAATATTTCGATTAAAAATGGTGGGTGTATGTTATCATACGTGCTAAATACGTAAGCCGTTTTCAAGGAGACAAACGCCGTAACACGAAATTTTGTATATTAGACAAGGCAAATAGCCGAGAATTTTATACAAAAACATCTTAATTCATCCATCCTCAAGTAGTTTTGTAATATTAATACAATCTACAATGTCTACAGTATTTCACCGTGGCTATGTGCTTGTATTTCATTTATGGAAATCCATTCAGGTTTGTGCGACGGGGGATTTCCCAGATACATAAATAGTCACCTTTAGTAGGTATGGCGTATCCGGATGGAGTTATATTTTTACTTTCACCTTGCGCGGCGTCTACAAAGAGGCTCAGCGTGACAAGTCAACTGGCTGTGCTATTATGACATGAAAGGGATCGTATTATGTTTGATCTTATCTAACTTAACTCATAACATTATCTTTGCTAACACGTTTGCTTCTTTGTCCACTAGTAGTAATGTGTTTTAGTTTCTTTTTTACTAGATTTTACATAATATTTGTAATAGAATCTGTTTTCTAGTGATAAATTTAATAATGTTACTTTTACTGTCGTTCGTGTATCTTAAAACTAATCATAAGACACACTTACAATATTATTTACTAAGTAAGTAGGCCAAAAACTTGGGTTTTGTTTGTATTTTTAAATTTCGCCTTGGTACATTTAGATACTACGTAAAGGCATGTCATAATCACTATTCATTTTCTACTACTAAGTAATCTAACTTCATCTTTGAATATTTATTCTGCGCCTAGCATTCATTAGGTATTTTACCAAGGTCTGTTTTATTATACCTGACATTGGCATGCCATTAGTATTTGTGCAAAATTTATTAATTCAAGTTCACGTTTATCCTTATATTGCTATTTATAGCCGGAACTATCTGTTCGGGACGTAAAGAGAACCGTGTTATTAAAACGGGAAACTGGATCATAAACAGTGCCATAAAATCTGTGACTAACTTAATAAGTTTAACTACTATACCTAATACCTATATTATATACACATATATCTATATTTTTACCATCAGCCTGTTTTGAATGACCTACTTGGCGAACCAATGCCTTCATCATCCATATAGAAACGGATTTGGTGCTTCTGCTCACCACGCAGTTTCAATGTGGGTTAACCTTAGGGTGATTGTTGACTATGTATATATCTCTACTGGATCAACTAAGCAATTGCTATGTATTATGATTGACCTCTTATTATTATATTAGAATAGTAGTTTATATTGTGATAAATCATGTATTAAATAGCTTTTATTCTTATGAAAGACAGGTTATCTCTTGAGATAACGTTGAAAACCTATCTTACATACACACTTGTAATATTATGATATAATTTTAATTACTATATTTACATAGTTATAATAATTACCATACTAATACATAGGAACAATCTTGGCTATAATCCGCAAGACTTAGAAGTTAACACGTGCCATGTCGGCAGTGAAAAGTTCAAAAAGTGAATCACTCTATTGTGGAAAATTACATTAAAATCGGTTGCGAGGTTTAAAAGATTTAAACGTACATCGCCGTATGTACGTTTAAATCTTTTGTTTTATAGTACGTTAGGATAATATTAATAATTATGGTAAGTAGAGAGTTTTTAAGAAAGTGATATACACGAAAAACTAAGTAATTATAAGTCTATTATAATACAAATTAATTTACCCTTGAATTTCATGATAATAATATGATTGAATACAACCTTGAATCATGGGAAATAAAATGAGTATCTCATAATGAGAAAAACGGGCTTTGAAACTTGTTCATCGTTAGGGCATGTGGTATGCAAAATTGGACACAATTTATGTTCTATCTTTTCTATTTTTTTAGGGGTAAGTGCTTTTGCGTTTGTACAAACTACACGCCGCTGATGAGAAAGTTTAAGGAAACCATACAAAACTGCGGACTCTTAAAAAGAGAGAGCTAAACACATAAAAATTATTGCATACCTACGAGTTCCGTAGACATAAAATTCCGTTTATTACACGTATGAATAGCAGACGCCCCGCGGTTTTACCCTCGTATTTGGCGGATTATTCGTGGGAGTACGGGGATAAAATATAGCTTAAGTTACTCGCTGATAATGTAGCTTTCCATTCGTGAAAGAATTGTGTAAATCGGTTGCATAGTTTCAAAGCCGATTCATAACAAACAATCAACTCTTTATAATAATAGTTCAGATTGCAAGTGGAGTGTGGAGAATGGCCATCGTGCGTCGGTATGCCAGTGAAATTGTTTATTGCTGCGGCGTTGTTGACGTGAGTGTAAGTTGTTGCTGACGTGCGGAACAAACATTATAGTAGGGGAGCCCGGGATGATAAAGTTGCAGTTACTAAAGCATCATGGGGTGGGTCGCCGATTAGATTTGGTAGATTAGATGATAGAAAGAATAAAGAGGGGAAAAAAGCTAGACTATTTTTTTATTACTTCGGCTTAATGAAATCGCTAAATAATACCACCGATTATATGATGTACTATAAATAATCATCACCGGTGATTATTTCCTTCAAACAATTAATTGTGGTTGTGATTCGAGAATAGAAATACATTTGTATTTGTAACTTTGGATTGCACATTCTCTAACGTTACGATCAAATCGTTAGATTTTCGAAATGCACATTGCTTTGCTATTATCTTATTAAATTCCTTATGCAGGTTTAAAAAAAAATATTGAAGTACTTCTGAAGTTTTTTTTTGGTTGCCCTAAAATTAAACGTAGCAATATTACGGTCTCATACATCTGCCGCGACCAAGTAAATCCAAAAATCCCCTCTTCGGCTCCCCTACTATAAGTTGTTGCTGACGTGCGGAACAAACATAATTGCCACTTAATGAGTCACACAGTACTCCTCACTCACACTGGGACTTCGCTATTGGAAACGAATGCAACGAATCACGCAGAACTGGCTGTCTTTATATGGGCGTGGATGGTTTTATAAGCAAGCCACCCGATGTATGCGCGAGTGTAATGTACTGTAAAAGTATTCAAGTGATTGTGGGACACTTTTATTTAAATCTACTCGTAAAGTAGGTAGGTATGTCTTGGATTGTACGAGTAGGCTCAGGGTGCGTACCACAACCTTTTACAAAACTATCATCTATCCATCTTATTTATGGGTGTAAATAATGTTACCTCAGTAAGTGGTACTATTTTTTTTTACAAGAATATTTGCTATGTATCTTTTAAATATTACCAATGTTCCCGTTCCCCTCCAACTAGTCAAAAAAAAGACTATGTTAGGAGTGGGTAGGACAATATCATCGGCAGCGGGCGAAGATTGAACGACTGCCCCTCAGTGATGAGTGCGGCTCCTTTACCACTTTTATTGAGAAAGGATTCGCTGACGTCCAACATCGCTATACGAAAGAATCCTGTTTAATGGCCGTCAGGCTACGAAATGTCGAAACATTACGGACTTGCTACGGATTTAAGAGCTTGTGGTAAGGCCGCGAGCTGCCACAGAACCTACCTCTGGCTCTAGACTCTGGGTTATCTTATAACCTTGTTTTGCAACCCCGGGATGTAAACAGCTTGCATAGCTGACGGTATCGGCCGTGACTAGTTAGTTACCATACCGGCAAAGACGTACCTCCAAGCGATTTCAGTACGATTTCGTGTAGAACCCGAAAGAGATGTGGATTTTCATCCTCCTCCTAACACGTTAGCCCGCTTCCATCTTGGATTTTTTATCCCCGTATTCCAACGGGAATGGGAACCACGCGGGTGAAACCGCGCGGCGGTCAGCTAGTTTTACAATAACCTGAACCCTGCTAGCCCGCATTACAACGTGGTGGGTTTGTGCTTCGTATCCTCTCTATAAACATTTATCCTGTAATAACACCTTAGTTTTGTCAACGTAATATATGTATATAAAATATCATAAAACAAAGCTCACATTAGTGATTTCAAAACAAAATGACAGCTCGGGGCATTACGAATAGCGTGTTCGGTGAATTTTTTAGTCACTTTACCGGTAACCGATTGTCGATAGTACCTAAGGGCGCATTTTCATTGGGCTATAGGAAAAACATTTGGTGTGCGGAAATTTTACGAATTTTCCTAAAAGCTTACTAGAAGGTAGGTTACTTATGAGTTCATCCTTAGACTGGACTTCGTTAGTATGATAGTGAAAAACTGATATGAAAATAAAGGTATCTAAGTTATTTACTAGGTTATGTAGTTTACTTCTCGGTTGTAAGACCTGTCGTGCTGTATGGATCAGAATGTTGGGCGGTGAAAGGGACGGATAGTAAACGAATGCATGTGAACGAAATGCATATGTTGAGATGAATGTGTGGTGTGACAAGAATAGATAAAATAAGGAATGAGTTTATAAGAGGAAGTCTGAAGGTGGCGCCAGTGACAGAAAAATTGAGGAGTAGAAGGTTAGCTTGGTATGGACATGTGTAGGGAGGAAAGTCATATTACTAGAAAAATGTTGAATGTGCAAGTGGAAGGACATAAGAGGAGAGGAAGGCCAAAGAAGAGATGGTTGGATTGTGTGAAAGAGGACATGTGTGTAAAAAGTGGATGATGAGTTGACGAGTAATAGTGACGAATGGAAAAGATTGACATATTTTTCCGACCTCACTTAAGTGGGATAAGGGTAAGGAGATGATGATGTAGTTTACTTCTCAGACCTGGCGCGTTTTGAAACTTGAGTTTAAAGTTAACATTTATTACAATCACTACAATAATGTAAAATGTTATCAAACAATTAGATAATAAGCTATCAAATGTAATAAATGGGTCAAAGATCATTTTAGTAAATTGAAATAAAAAGATAAGTTTTACTTTAACATTTAATGTCTTTCAGACTTGTAAAAAGCTGTTTGAGTCTTCATTTCTCACAAACATATATACATAGGCTACGGAATGCTTCCGAGTTCTGACTGTCGGTATGTTTCCTGATTCTAATAACTTGTGTATAGTTGAGTTTAAGTCGAGAATAATGGTCAATACAAGCGCATTCCATCTTAGACTTCTGACCATGAGGTCAATATATGTATAGTGGTCAAGCACAACTACCTTATGCAACAAATTAATTGTTACGCAGCCTACGGGGAAACCCCTTTAAGCATTCATCATCATCATTATCAATCCATATTCGGCATACTGCTGAGCTCGAATCTCTTCTCAGAATGAGAGGAGTTAGGCCAATAGTCTACCACGCTGGCTCAATGCGGATTGGCAGACTTCATACACGCAGAAAATTCTCTGGTATGCAGGTCCTCACAATGTTTTTCCTTTACCGTTTGAGACACGTGAAATTTAATTTCTTAAAATGCACACAACTAAAAAGTTGGAGGTGCATGTCCTTCGAACCCACACACTTCGGAATTGGAGGCATTTCAATAAGCGATTAACCGACCAATGAAAATGCACCCTAATAATATGTCCACTCCACCACTCACCAGCGTGTAGGACCTTGACCAATGACCTGAATTAGGGCGTACTGGTCACTACGCCCCAATTTTTAAATATTCAACGCCGTAATCACCGCCCGGGCGTAATTATCGTTTATGAATGAACGCCTCACAGTTTTACACACTATAACGCGTCAGTAGTTTAATTGATTAGGGTTTAGGTTCAAATTCGTGATGATTGGAATATTACAAAAATACACATCGCATATTATCACACCTACACGCCATTAGCTTAATTGAAGAGGCAAGGACATGTTTGAAATATACCTATGGTGGATTAATGGGTAATATTCAATTTCACTACGAAAAAGCACACTTAATTTTCTAAAGCCTTTGAATTGAAGTTTAATACTAACTACTCACATTGCTGTAGAAACATAGAGACGCTGTATCGAACGATTAAAGAAATCGTAGTAATACTTGTACATATATGTTTTCTGTGGTAATACAAAAAAGGTTCTCATTAATGGTATCGATTATTATCATTTTGGTTTGTCAGAACCCAAAAAGATATCTGAGGACCGATAAAAATACGAATAAAAGAGAGATAGGCAATTTATTATTACATTAAAATCGTTACTTACTTAATGAGAGAAGTTCATGAGATTTACATTACTTAGTAATTCTCCGCAAACTTTAACCTAGAGTAACAAATACGTTTCATTCCACAGTATATGACGCAATGAAAAGAATTTTATCAGAAAACTAACAGCACAGCCGAAGTCACAGGCGTCCACCATTACAAATCACAACAAAAGCAACAATAAAAATGTTAACATTTCAAGTTTCTTGTGGGAACAAAATTTGACCACGTTTTGGCTTTTTTATAAAAGGGTTTTTTACTCAAAAACCTCATGATTTTCATATTCAAAATTGATAACAGCGTTGGTACATTATCAAAATGCACAAAGGTAGTACTCTGGTAGTAATCTACCTGTGTATTATTTCACAACGTGGAACAATGGCTCCGCAAATCACCGTTGTCCTTGATTATTTTTTTCCCCCCGCAAGTAATTAAGGTCTGTGTCGGGTTTTTACTCTCGTTGGGAAATGGGGAAAAAAGCGAGAGTTCGAAAAAATAACTTCAACAATCAGACGGTATCTAAACGATGTTTCATTTTCGCAAAATAATTTAAAAAATATATGAGGAACTAATTTCAATGAAATTTTGTGGATATAGTTACTGTTTGATTCGTTCGGATTAGGTGCTTTCTTTCTAATTGTGTAAGTGCTGTAGGCTCCTTAATGGAACCTCAGCGGCGCCACCGGGGGGTTTGGGCGAGCGCAGAATCATCGCCTGATGGTGCCCGAAAGCAGAAACAGAAGAGAAGAGGTGGATGTGGTACCTACTACTGTCAAGATCTAAAAAAAAAATATTTAATTAACAGATTTTTTTTAAATGCATAGAACAATAACTCTCTACGACTTCTCTCTCTATATTGCTTCGCCACCAAACGGTCTATGAGAAATGTGGTCTTTAATAAGTCTATAATAAATGTTTGTCGGTCTACTAGAATTCTAAATCTAAAGGGTTGACCTCGTATAATACGATTACTTGTGTTTAAAACCCCGCGATTGTTACGTGCGAGAGCATGTTGTAAGGCTTCCACGCCGTTTATATTTCATGTTATTCAATTTAAATACTTATTCTAGTACAGCTTAAACTTACTCTATCAAAGTGTTTTTGTAGGTTAATATTCATACACCAAATACGGTAAAATGTATAAGGCTCATTTTAACTGTATATCATATTCAACCTACATTTTAATTAATAGAATATTATTCGTTCATTCATTCAAATCGCTAAGTAATAATAATTTATTTACTTAATTATTATTAATATTATTATGAGTTACCCAGAGTCTGAGCTTTTAGTCCTCATTCGCACGAAAGCTTTTTTATCGGACGTCAAAAAAGCGTTCAAATACGACAAATACATTCCCAAGTATGTGTTTACACGGCAGTGTTTTTAAAACACGACGTTTTTTATCGAGTAGTTTTGCATTTTCAATTTTGGGCGTTGGAAGTAGACCATGAATTTAGTAAATTAAAAACTTTATCAAAAGCGCCAACGCTAGGTTTTAACGCATCGCTTTTTTAAATCTCGTGCGAATAAAGCCTTAGACGTTGACAGTCATATTATGCTAGCCACTCACCATACCAAAAGCTTATTGGATGTTGAGTGGCTAGCAGTAAATATTTACCTAAATTGTCTGCTCCGGTTCCGATGTATTGAGATTGTGAATGAAGTGTTAATAATTTAATTAATAATTGTTAACGGAAGATGACTATGATAGATTGCCTACATAATAAGTACTTCAATATCAAATATTAATTAATTATATAATATTAATAATTAACAATTCATTAGTTTAGTAATTGTATAGATATAATAAGGTTTACTTCGATGTACATGTCTAAAAGACCTTGAGTTGATGAAGTTCTTTATGGGTCACATAATTCATTTTTTATTTTGGTTGAGCCAGCAGTACCGCCTTATCTACCCTAAATTCCTTTTGCTATAAATGTTAAGTTTACCCCAAGGTTTCCATTGGCTAAAAATAACTGAGCATTTGAAGGAAAATGTACATAGGACGTACCTAGTACCTACCTACTTAGGAACTTATTAGACTTTTACAAGGAAGTAAAATTTTTAATGACTTTGGTAGTATTTTATACATTAGATCACAAAATCAACAATTAAGTAAAGTTTACTTATGCTTGATTTTATACTTATACACATTAAATAATTGACTCTTATTTCATATCTCTTTGCGACAAAACAAATACTTACAATTGACTTAGCGTTGCCTCATATATGACAAACATATTAGATAGTTAATTACTTTCAACTTAACGACGTCTTACGGTAACCTATTAATTAAAACTACTAAAACATTTAAAATACGTACGTCCAAACGAAGGTTATAATTTATAATAATAGGTTACAATACCTCATTAAACAGGTTCACGATGTCAAGGTCGTCCTACATATCTTCGCTTCAAATCACCTCGAGGAAAGTAAATTACTATAACTTACGTGTTACACTTCGTTCACACGGCCACTGTACTTTGCTCTAGATACTTGCTTGCATACAAGCTTTTCCTTCGACTACGACCGCGTTAATTCAATAATTTTTACATCATAACAAGTATGTTCTACCAACCGATTTTCGGCAACGGCTGGTCTAATCTTGAGATACACTTTTTTTTTTTTTAAATGGGGAAATCCTCATGGATACCTTCTCGCCACGGGGAGGCAAGAAGGTTAAGTCGGACTTCAACCGACTAAAACCCCACGGTGTTCCGACTCGCCGCCTGATGACTGAGCCACGGGAATATTTCGTAAACTACCGCAACCCAGCCAGCAATCTTGAGATACACTAGCTCAATCACACAAGTAAATGTTTTAGTGCACAATTATGTGTGTGCTAACATATGTGCACATTCTATACTCTAACTAATTATTGTTCACGAGTCGTATGGGACTGCACACTGGCAAGACTGGAGAGAGATCAGGTTCAGAACTTTAGGCTTCAATGTGGAAATACAAGGGTTCAACAACCGCCGCAAGCGCCGACAACTTCACAACTTAAAGTAGCTATTGAGTTTGTCTTAAAAACTCAACGAATTATTTCTTTATTGACCTGTCCCGGGACTCAAACTCTGCACCATATATAAGGAACCGAAGAAGCTAACTACTGGACGTGCAAGACATACCTAGATTATATAATTATGTTACTATGAGCTCTCTTAGGTGTTAATAAAAATATATAAGATTATTGTTAAAAAAAAACAGAAAGATAAAAGGTAGCCTTTTGCTTTTCCAGGATGCAAACTGAACTAAAATTCAACACAATTCGTTCAGCGTAGACTTGAAAACGTAACACACGGACAGAATTACTTTTACATTTATAATATTAATATAGATTGTTTTTCAACAAATAGTCATTAGCTTAGTGCTACAACTGGGTTTAACGGTTTCATGATACGAGTACGTATGAGCTAATAACGGGTAGCTTAAGTGATGTACGTACTACATATATTACAAGTACTTAGTACTTTTTTTTATTCCCTACAAGTTAACCCTAGACTACAATCCCACCTGATAGTAAGTGATGATGCAATCTAAGAAGCGGACTAATTTGTTAGAAGTAGGGTGAAAATCCACACCCCTTTCGGTTTCTCCACGACGTTGTACCGGAACGCTAAATCACTAACTTAGTAGAAATAAGAGCTTTTTGTGAAAGAGTACTAGAGTCATGCTTATTTATGCCGCCAAGCAATGCTTACAAACTTATCATAGAGGAGACACTCTTAGAAACGCTTTTCGTCCTCATCGTCTTAGAGGTCGCATTTTGTAGCTTTTGCACTTAAAAAACTTAATGACAGTACGACACTACGGTGCTGTTATGGAGATCATAGCAATTAAACATATTTTAAAAACGTAGAACATTGATAATCTCCTCTCTAAGTATTAGCTAATAACGGGTAACGTATGTACCTATACTAAAGCCATACTTGAGGAATACTGTTTACCAACAAACAAATTAAAAATGAGGGTATAAATCACTAGTCATTTCACACTTAATAATAATTATGATTAGGTTGTTCTTAAATTAACGAAAATAAATTTGATTAATAAGCTTAAAACAATTACATATAGTTAATATATTTTGAATAATATTTTATAAAAAAAACTACACATAATTTTAAATGAAAAAGTTATGAAATGACATCCGTTTTCTTATAATGATATACAATAAACAATACACATCACTATCTAGTCAAATTTGGAGGAGCGTGATGTTAATTAAAGAGCTTTCTTCTATAGAGGCTTTAATTAAAAATAGTGCTTCCACAATTGAAGCTTAATATTAACTTAGTACTAGACTTATTACTATCGAGTCGATGTGTGGACTGGCCGCTCGGCTTGCGTTCCCACGCACGGTATGTGCAGGTGGCCTGTTCTGGGAACTCTACGCAGACTCAGCGATTCTGCATCCGCGAGTGAAGCTCACGGGTGCCAGACCTACTGCATGGGCAAGCGCCAGACCTGCCTGTTGTCCAGACATAACTCCTCCCTCCTTTAGTTCAAATTCAGCGGAGTGCGGAATTTGACGAAAAAGACGTAAAGGGGGGAACTTATAAAGTAACATGATACATAAGCATATTGCTAAAATAACATACAAAAGGAGTGTTCCGACACTAATACTTTTTACGTTTATACCGCTATATGACGTTTCACTTTGGGCAAACACTTCACTGTCACTTTGTTCTAGACGGTAAGCTAATTGCTGGAGATGTTGAAGATTAACGCCATCCAGATTCATAAGTTTCCTTTTAGGTAGTTCATCTGCTTTAAGTATTGTAGGAAAGTGCATAGTTGGGATTCTTGAATAGTTCACCGGTCTGCCTACTGTTTCATGTCTTTTCAGTGTCAATCCATTTATTTTAAAACTGCAGTTTTCATCTATGGTAAGTATGTAGGTCCCTTTTATGCGTTCACGGGTTTCTTTCGTACTACAGATTTTCAGGAGAAGTGTTTCGAATTTGCTATATATAATCCATTGGTTATATTGAATTGATTCTACTTTTACTCCAGATGTCTCCACCAGGACTGGATCACACGAGCTGATATTTTGTGAAAGTAACATCAGATCTTCTAGGCAGGTATCTTTTATTACAGATTCCGTGTCTATATCGTGGCATAAGAATGCGAATTTCTCAATTTCTTTGCAGGGTTTGCTGAGCGGTACGGTTTTCGAACCTTTCACTAATAGGTAAGGAGCTTTGGGTATTATAAGAGAGGTTTGGTTAAATGGATTGGTGACAGGTAGAGGTATCATTCGAAAATAGTTAAATAAGTATTTTTTTACAAGAGGAATATCTAAAATAAACGTTACCTGATTGTTCTTTGAATATGCTTTTAGTTCAATAGATTGCTCAATTTTTAAGAGGTTCTCTAAATTTACAGGATATACAAGCTGGTCAGTTTTTGCAATATCAGATAACAAATTATATAATTCGTCTGTATTGATTACTGACTGGTGTAAGGTTTTCAACTTACTAAATGCTATAGCCGTTTCAATTTCGTCTATTTTAATATAGATCGTTTGAAAGTTATGCAAGAATAAGTGAAAAGTATGAATTAATCTAGTACTGCTTAAAACTCGTTTTGTATTATCAATCCATAGTTTAATGTCAGAAATTTCTTTATCTAGCTGTATTAAATTATTCTTTGAAATTCCCGTCATATTTACGAAGGACTCTACCATCTCAGAAACTATAGTCATTTTTCTTGATAACTTTTCCTGTCGCGTTTTAAAAGTAGTTATTAACTCATCATACCTCATAGCATCGCTATTATCTAAATTCCCAGTAATAATTTTGATTAGTGAACCTAATGGATTTAGAATGCCGCGTTTAGTTCTACTTATTGGAATTAGCTGTCTACATTTTTCTACAGTAATATTCAAAAAATGATCAGTTTGCGTTTTAACATTACTTATATCACTAAAGTGTGTTTCATTACCAAAGTATTTTAATAAATTTATATTCAAGTGCTCATACATCCTAACATTATAATCTAAATCTTCCTTCAGTAAACCTAAATCTAAAATCTTAATATATGACCAATTGTCATATGTAATATACGCTTGACCTTCTTTTACAGGTAGAATACCGGGGTTATGCTCGATCCTCTGGATTAGGCCCTGGATCGTGATGGCTTGAATGAGCAGAAGGGCGAACCTGTGGAGGACGTTTTATGTCTTTAATTGGTACTTTAGAGTCACGATTTTTAATTCTAACGGGTACAGTGTTCCTAAAAATATCTCCGGTTACTTTTGCTTTCTGATACCGGGGTTTATCCTTACTACGTCGGACATTGACACCTTTTATGAATATTTCCTCGCCCTCATTCACATCAAATGATGACTCGCCACCGCGTTTTTCCCTAATCTCAGCTTTCTTTTTTATCATTCTATCCGTAAGGTGCTCGTAAAGGAAAGCTGTTCGCTTAACATGGTCTCTAACTAATTTTTGCATATATCGTTGGTTAGACTCTACGTTGAAAGGGCTGGACGAATCTGTATGTCCAAAAACTATTTCAAAGGGTGTAAGACCAGTAGTTGAATGTATTGTTTGATTGTATGACATTACCGCATAAGTCATAACAGAGGATGCGTCAGTTAGTTTGTGCTCGTACTTAGCCAAACGATATATTTCTAAAATAGTAGAGTGAAATCGCTCTATTAAGCCCATGGAATTAGGGTTGTGCGGGGTACCTATGTGCAGTTCGATTTTATAAAAGCTTAACGTTTCCTTGAGTAGTGCATTGTTAAATTCTGTTCCGGGATCGCAATTTATTTTTTGTGGAATACCATAAAACGAGAAATACTTTATAAGAGCTCTAACGACTTCAGGAGTGGATCTGTTACTAAGTTCAAAAGCTTGTCCTATTTTGCTGAACGCATCAATTAGAGTCAAGAAGTATTTTCCTTCTATAGAGAATAAATCCATGTAAATTTCTTCGAATGGTTTGGTTTGTGTTTGAGTGAGCTGAAGCTTAGGCTTTATGGGATTACGATCGTACTTCATTTTTTTACAAGTTTCGCAGGCATTAATTACGGATGAAACCGTTTGGTCCATATTGTTCCAGTAATAGGTGCGTTTTATTTTCATAAGGGTTTCTTTAATTCCCCTGTGGCAAGAAGGACCTTGATGGTATTTTATCACAATATATCTTTGCTCATTTTCGTCTAAAACGTAAGATACTCTTTTAGTACATTCGTAAATTTTGACAGAATCCTTTCTAAACAATTCTGTTACACATTTTATGAAATCTTTACGAAGAGTTTCGGTTTCAAAATAGATAAAGTGCCTAATTTTAGGGTTTATATACTGTTTCAGGAAATCTTTAATTAATTCTATATTTCCTTCAGGCATGTGTGCTTCGAAAACCTTTTGCTTATCGTGACTATAATCTTGAACTATTGTATGGTCCCTATTCCATACAATTATAAGAAATTGGTATGGTTTTGTATCGATAGCTTCGTCAAGTATGGGAATAACTTCACCGTCCATGTCTAATGCAGAAAGTGCAGTGTCAGTTCGTGAGCTACAGGTTATCGTACTTTCAGACGGAGAACGAATCGGGTATGCCATGTTAGAACCGTTAGATCCAGGAGTACGCTTTTTATCATCGTTTTCATTTCTATCTTCGGTACTGCTTAAAGATATTGTGTCGATATTTACTTCAAGGGAACTATCGTCTTCTAAAGCGTTTAATTTTATTCGCGAAAGTGCCTCGCAATTTTCATGAATAGTGTTAACTACACATGCATTATTTTCATATTTCGTCACACGGAATGGCCGACTAAAAATTAAAGTCATTATTTTATCTGAAACGTTCTGAATAACAGTTGTCGCGAATGAATTTACACAATTGACTAAAGCACTAGGCATACGCACACCTTGACCAAAGTCTACAAAATCTAGTATAGCTTCACCGTTATCTAAGCTAGTAGGTATTTTTACTCGAGTTTCAGTTCGCGGCTGTAGAGTTAATTCAACTGGGGGGTTATATACTATTGGTATATCTGTATCGCAAGTACGTAAAATTAGGTTTTTCATATCAACGGTAGCATCCAGCTGTTTTAATAGATCCGAACCTATTAATCCGTCATAACGTTTATCCACGTCATAGATGTAAAATTTATGACTTGTCATGCTTTTAAAGGTTTTAACTAAAGGTATGTGTATCACCTCCCCATGCTTGCTGCTAGCATGCGTACTTATAACTTCGAATGGTTCCGTATATTTGTACATGGAAAAGTATTGGTTTGCCTTTTCAGGACTTATGAAAGAGCGCGTGCTACCAGTATCAATCATGAACTTGGCCTGAATTTCAGGGAGTTCTATGTGTGGTAGTTTAAGTATACTATCACAGTTGAGGTGTATTATCTCTGGTCTGTTTTCCGAGACTATCATGTGAAAATTTACATCGGCATCTATTTGTTGGGGATCACACAAGGTTTCAGGTTCGTAGCCAGAATTTTGTACAGGGTAAGACTCCTGTGGGATTTGGTTATTTTCGTCGTAGTTATTTTCTGGATACGTTTCATAAAAGTCACCACAATAATTATTTTCGCCTATTTCAAGATCGTTGTTAAAAAATACATTTTCTTGAACCTTTGCCATATTTTGCCTTATCTGAGGGGCGGTACGCATGGATACATCAGTTGGCATATTATAATTATTGGTTTGCCTTGGGATACCAAATTTAAAGTTATTTTGATTTCCAAAGTTACCACTGTAATTACGATTATTATTATTGAACTGTGGAATTCGACCTGACTGGGGAATACCGAATTTAAAATTTTGTTGTTGGTTCGGTATACCAAATTTAAAATTATGTTGTTGAGTCGGGATTCCGTATCTAAAATTATTATTTTGTGAAGGAATCCCAAATTTAAAATTATTATTATTGGGTCTCCATTGCTGTTGGGAATTATTTTGAGGGTGAAAACCTCGATTAAACTGGTTTGGAGTGAACTGATTTTGCTGCGGTTGCGTTACGCCGTATATCGGACTTGCTGTTTGCGAATTATTTTTGTGAGGCATAGGAATAAATGGATTCTGATGAAACTTTTGTTGATTCTTATTTTTTGCTTTATACTGGAATTGAAAGTTTACTTCTTCCGTGACAATTTCTAAAGCGGTCTCTAAAGTCTTGGGGTCTTTTAATCGTACTATACGAATTAAATCCTCGGGTAAATTATATAAAAAGACGTTAAGTGATAAATTATTGTATATAATAATTTTGGAGCTTTTAAGGGGCGCATCCTGCCTATTTATTTTTGATAATAAAATGTTACGGACATTCTGAATTCTTTTACAAAAGTCGGAATATGATTCACCCATCTTGATTTTTAGCGACTCTAACTCTATAGCTACGCATTCTTCCGATCTAGCGTCACCGAAATGTTGGATAAATGCTGTTCTCAAATCCTGCCAAGTTACAATGTCTTCCCTTTCACTGATAAGAGAAGCAGCCCTACCAACGAGCCTACTCGTTATCACGTGAAAAAGGTATAAATCCTGAGAGATTGTGTCACTTTTCCTATAATTTAAAATGATGTATTCACATTTCCGGAGGAACAGGTTCAGAAGACTTGACTCTCCGTCAAATTTCGGTATTAATTCAACTAATTCTCGGGGCACAATTTCAACTTTTTCCATTTTTTTTTTTTTTTTTGAGATAGAGAAAAATAAAATAAAATAACACAAACCGATTTAAGCAGTAACACTCGTTTAGTAGTAGCAGTAACACTTAGCCTTAACTTTAACTTAACGTTACTAAACTAACTTAATAAAGAATCTCTTATTTTTTCTTATTTAATTTTAAAATATTTATCTTATTTATCAGTTAATCGATTTAACTTGATATAATAAGTAATCTTTAATTATTACAATAATTAAACTTTAATTAATAAAATTAATAATTAATTAGTTAATTTATTTAACTTGATTTTATTTAACTTGATTTCATTAATCATTACAGTTTATATTTAATCTTTTAATTTAATCATAAAAAAATCTTTATCTTAATCTCTAACTTACTAAAATCCTAAAAACTCTACACAGGTAAGGGATGGGACACACACAGGAAGTGAAAAGTTCTACTCACCCCTTATACGCCGTCATCCTCCCCGTTAAGCAGGTTTCTAGTCTTCTCTCTTCTTTGACGTATTTTTTTTGGTTCGTCAGACTTTCGCCGGCCTCGCACAAGCGTCGATTTTGGGACTTTGCACGGCGTTTACGAAAATCTGCACCGGCTGCGCCAGTCAAATTTGGAGGAGCGTGATGTTAATTAAAGAGCTTTCTTCTATAGAGGCTTTAATTAAAAATAGTGCTTCCACAATTGAAGCTTAATATTAACTTAGTACTAGACTTATTACTATCGAGTCGATGTGTGGACTGGCCGCTCGGCTTGCGTTCCCACGCACGGTATGTGCAGGTGGCCTGTTCTGGGAACTCTACGCAGACTCAGCGATTCTGCATCCGCGAGTGAAGCTCACGGGTGCCAGACCTACTGCATGGGCAAGCGCCAGACCTGCCTGTTGTCCAGACATAACTATCTAGCCCCAAAGTAAGCATACAGAGTAGCTTGTGTTATGGGTGCTAAGATAGTTGATATTATAATATTAATATACAATTATATACTACATATAAATACTTATATAATGTATAAATACACACAGACACTGGAAAACACCCATGTTCAACACACAAATATTTTTCAGTTGTGGGAATTGAACCCACGGCCGTGGATGCAGAAAGCAGGGTCACTACCCACTGCGCCACGCGGCCGTCGGTCGTTTTCTATACTCATTTCTAATTTGATTGTTAGTAAACAGTACTCGTCGAGTATGGCTTTAGTATAATTATATAATATAGAATAAGCAGAAGTAGAGCTGTTCGTGACAGAGCACACCCGAGGAAGTAATACTGCCATGCTTATTTTTTTCCTTTACATATTTTATCTCTGTCATACACGCCGTATTGGGTATTTTATGACATCATATTGCCTACGCATGAAGACGATACTAATAAGGTAAAAAGCTTATCTTGTTACAAGTACACTGCACATTAATAATAGTAGTTTGCTAGTTATTATATTATGGTTCAATTAATACCTACAGCTGACTTTAACATCGCGATTAATTTGAAGGGTTTTTATTTCAGAAAGTGAAAATCTATCAAATCGGTTAAGTCGTTTTGGATATTATAACCATGATCATTGATCATGATTTCACTTAAAAAAATTAAATTGATTTTTTCCAAAATCTTTTAAATGCTTATTCAGTTAATTAGCAGGGTTGTTACTCGAGACACACAAGATGCATCATCTTCTTTCACAGATAATCTTTTAGGTACACATCATGTGTAAAAGATTTTTATTATTGTTATATAATAAAATAAGCAGTCTTATTTGTATAAAAAAAACCTAATGTGGACATGTTAAAATTAGATTACCAACGCGTCGGAAGGCAAGTTACATGAAAATATCATTGTTAATTTGCACCTTAGATGAGATGTAATACGCAAACAAACAATTAAAGTCATTTTAGGGTATACTACATAATAAGGCTCAGATTATCCTGCATCTACCCGCAAAAATCCAATATAACTCATTTGGTATTCCCACAAGTAATACACATAAGTCAATTTAATTCACCGGAAGAATATCCGCTACCTTTTTGCGGTTTAACCTTAACATTGGCACAAACTGGTATTTAATAATTAATTCATAATTATGTTGGTAAGTTCTTGTTTTACCCAAACGTGTACCAAAAGAAAATGCCGCAAATAACGGGCTTTTAAATGCTTGTTCATGGTGCTAAAAATAATGTAGTGCGTACTAAGGGACCCGCGCAATGTATTTGATATCACTAACAAATAGATTTAGAGGTTTGGGTGCTGTACTTGCTTTACTTTTTTTTTACAAGTTAGCCCTTGCATAAAATCTCACCTGACGGTAAGTGATGATGCATTCTAACCTGGAAGCGGGCCAACTTGTTAGGAGTAGGATGAATATCTACACCCCTTTCGGTTTCTACTCGACATCATACTTGATTCCGGAACGCTGAATCGCCTGGCGGTACGTCTTTGCCGGTAGGGTGGGAACTAGCCACGGCTGAGGCCTCCCACAAGCCAGACCTGGACCAATTAAAAAATCCTCAATCGGCCCAGCCGGGGATCGAACCCAGAACCTCAAATTAGCTGATATTAGCTTTCAAAATGAGGTATGTCTTACTATTGCAAGCTCCAAAATGCGTTTAGATCCGCTTCGCTTCTTACCGGGCCTTAAGATGAAAATGTTGCATAGACATTTCGACAGCGTAATTCCGGTGCAGTACTGATTGAATGATTAGGCAACTTCTTGTTCATTGCGTAATACAAACAGACCTAAATCGTTGACCAAAAGCCTATAAATAATTCTTTATTGCAGTCGTCTTTAATGTCGACAGACATTTTATTGCAAACACTGTTTATAGTAAGTCACTATTACACTGTTTATAGTAAGTCACTAAAGGAGATTAAAATTTAGTACTAAGTATATTGAAACAATATGAAACTCATATTATTAGAAAAATGTTGAATTAGCAAGTGGAAGGACGAAGGAGAGGAAGGCCAAAGAAGATATGGTTAAAGTATGTGAAAGAGTATATGTTTTATCAACCCACATTCGGCTCACTGCTGTAGCTCGAGTCTCCTCTCAGAATGAGAGGGATTAGGCCAATAGTCCACCACGCTGGCCCAAAGCGGATTGGCAGACTCACACACACAGGGAATTAAGAAAATTCTCTGGTATGCAGATGTTTTTCCTTCATCGTGATATTTAATTTCTTAAAATTCGCACAACTGAAAAGTTGAAGGTGTATTGCCCCGGACTGGATTCGAAACACCCTCCGGAATCGGAGGCAAAGGGCATATCCACTGGACTATCACGGCTCTCGGAGTAGACGAGTAATAGAGACGAATGGAGAAGAATGACATATTCTGCCGATCCCACTTAAGTGGGATTAGGGAAAGGAGATGATTGAAACAATATCTGTATTAAGTAAACTAAGAAAAGTAATATTTTCATCGGCAACATATTTATACGACCCATTTCTCTCGACGATTGCCTCTGGACGTAAATAGATTTATCTAAGCTGTATTAATATAGAATGTACCGTTCAAGTGGTATACCGGTGCAGTGTAGCGAAGTGTAAAGGTTGCATAACGGAAAAATCATTACTAGCAGACGAACCAATTTGAAACCAACCAACCTAGTTTAACGGAGCGCACATGGTGTTAAATGGTAACACTACGTAAACTTATGAGAAGTAGGACGCAATCAATATAATGATGTTATGCTTTGTAACTACTTCAATGTCATAAGGTATGGCAAAGCTTAGAAACATCTACAGACTATCCAACATTGGTCGGTTTGGTTTTTTAACAAGCACGTAGCCCGTATGACGTTGACTGGAAAGCTATCGCCTATATCAACAGCACTATGCTGACTTGCATAATCTATAATCAAATAATAAATATAAATAAATAATAAATATAAATGGATACTCATCTATATCTATACTTAATAATAAATCTGTAGATAGGTCAATTCTATACGTGATACGTATCTATTAATATATTTCCAAAATAACTATTAGGGGGCGATTAGTGTTCGATACTGATTCCAAAAATGCAATCAGTAAAATTTTCGTCTGTCTGTCTGTATGTTCGTTATAGAAACAAAAACTACTCGACGGATTTTAAAGAAACTTGGTACAATTATTCTTCATACTCCTGGGCAGGTAAGTATATTTTTCATCACGCTACGATCAATAGGAGCAGAGCAGTGAAGGGAAATGTTGGGGAAACGAGAGAAGTTAATCTATTTTTACAGCGATACTACTGTAATGGCTCGATTAAAGAGGTCTAAGGGCGGAGTTGCGGGCGTCCGCTAGTCTATACTGTGTAAAGTTTATGGTGTTAGTTGTTGTTGATAGGTGTTGTTTGTAGTAGATATTCTAGATCTACTGGACCGATTTTGAAAATTCTTTTACCACTAGAGACCCACGTTATTTGTGAGCATCATAAACTATATTTTTTCCGTATTCTCACAGAAACGGGAACTATGCAAGTAAAACCGCGAAGCGTTGACTGGTATTGAATAATATGCATTCTACTCGTACTTTAAGCAATAAAAACTCTAAAATGCAGCAAATCAATGAAAATAAACGAGAGCTACATGTGATTGCTACGATTTTACCCCCAAACTACAACGTTACTGCTTTGCGACAAAATAAGCAAGTCGGTAAATCCCCAGACGAAACCTGACAAAAATAATGTATTACTATTAAAATTGAACTTATAAGCAGCCGTGAATTATAGATAGTAATTCGATGACTGATTAGGCTGACCTACAAACAAGTACGGACACTTTTGTTTGCCACACATGAAATATTCCAAGAACATCGATCACTCTGCACCTGCCTACTATAATATTGATTAGCAATTTTTGTGGTTCAATATTTGCTTCCGTGAGCCTTTCCTAATGCGCTGCCTTAGGCCGACCACAGACTAGGATACCGAAGGGCTCAAAATACCAGTATTTTTTAAGACTTATTAACCGACTAAAGTGGCAATGGGCAGGCCACATAGTTCAAAAAGCCGATAGACGTAGGGGTTCCCATGTACTGGAATGGCCAGTGGCGACCCCGTTTCGGAACGCGCAGTGGTCGAGCCCCCACTAAGATTGACGACATTAAGCGGATTGCCGCTGGATGCTGGCGGCTCGAGACCGTTGTGTTTGGAAGTCCATGCAAGAGGCCTATGTCCAGCAGTGGACGTCCATCGGCTGATGATGATGATGATGATTTGATGACCGAGTTCCAAAAGGAGGTGGTTTTATGTACGGCTATATGTATGTTACTTTTGATGTATTAATTAAGAATCAATAGCTCCACGTTATAGGGCTCAGAATCAACAGCGAGAGGTGATGGATTCGTTCCCAGTCCTCTGGAATATTATCGTACCCACTCTTTCAGACTAAGTGAAGTCGGTTAAAAACATATCCGAGGGAATCAGCAATATTGATTATTCTATTTTAAAAACATGATAAAAAAACAAAACAAAATAATGACGAGTCTTTTCACAGTTTCTTCGATTTTTCGATTTTCAGATGCGGTTTTTTTGATGTCAATGTCTGCGAATAGTCACCTACCAAACAATGGTTACAGGTCTCTACTATCAAAGATGGAGTCCATTGTTCTAATTTTTTTTTCAATATTATTCTTTACAACTTGGCCCTTGACTACAATCTCACCTGACAGTAGATAATGATGCAATCCAAGATGAAAGCGGGCCAACTTGTTAGGAGGAGAAAGAAAACCCACACCCCTTTCGGTTTCTTAACATCGTTATCGTAATCGCTTGGCGATACGTCTTTACCGGTAGGGTGGTAACTAGCCACGGCCGAAGCCTCCCACCAGCCAAAATGTTTACTAATATCGACAGTAAAAGTGTTTACGATTATTGAATGCCTTAGTGTACCGATAAGGAAACAGCTAATATAATCGTGTGGTTAGCGATAAAATATTCATTGAACCTTTCCAACAACTCGTCAGATTGTTGATTATGGTTTTCATTTTAACGACTGTTTGGGTAGTTGTGATGTCCAAAATGATTAAGTAATAAATTGTTTCGGCCGTTGATACGTGCCTCTATGATGATATGATATGGTATCGTTAATATTTGAAACTAGCGGACGCCCGCGACTTCGTCCGCCCTTTGACCTCCCTAATCCGGCCCTTTTGCAAAATCCTTTTATAGCGGACGTCTTCCAACTGTAAACTACCTCCCTGCCAAATTTCATCTTTGTCAACGTCAAGTGGTTTTCGAAATTTCGTTTCGTTTCGAAGATTAATTCAAGAAGAACCTTAAGAACCTTATCTTAATGTTGTTTCTGTATTATTTTATAAATAAACGAGTATATTCCAGAAATATTTGAAAGATCCAAGATATTATGATTAAGTAATGGGTGCTTTAAAATTATTATAGTCCTTTGTTATTTACATGATTGTACATTGATGTGTCATCAAGATTGCAATATGTACTTTATCTACATTCTGGTCTAACATTTATGTACAAGAAAAACAAATTATAAAAGCCATTTATTCATTAAAATTTCGTTTTACTGTTTGTTGATAAACATTGCTACAACTAAAGTGCGGCTGTGAATCCTTCTAGACAGCTCGAATTGACGGTGGATTTGGTTTCCATCTCTTACTAGGCTCTAGGCTTACTTTCGTGGATGTCCATGAGGTGAAGTTATAGTACAAATAAAATATTTGTAGGACCACTATCCTACTGATATTATACGCAAAAGTTTGTACGAATGCTTGTTACTCTTTAACGCCGCAACTACAAAAACGATTTGGATGAAATTTAAAATGAAAATAGATAATACCCTGGATTAACACATAGGTTACTCTTTATCCCGAAAAAAACCATGGTTTCCCGAGATTTGTGAACTGATTGTTATGATGGTATGAATGTTACTCTTTCACGCCGCTACTACTGGACCGAATTAGCTGAAATTTGGAATGGAGATAGATTATAAGCTCGATTAACACATGGGCTTTACCGGAAACATTACATACTTATTTTTCGCAAATAATGCCGCGGGACGCAGCCAGTTATACAAATACTACACATCACATTAGGATATAGGTATTGTTGCTTGTTGTTTAAAATGTATACGAGTAGTAATCAGTTGATATAGAATAGGTTCGCGCACGACCACGGTCTCACTTACTGGTAAGTGTAGATTTAGAGACTTAAGGTTTAATCGCTTTGCTACAGGATGAAACGTTGAGAGGTTAATGCAAGGATATCAGAGAATATTCAAATGCCTTTTAATCTACTGTATAGTCATTGTATCGAACGGCATTTCAATGGATCGAAGGACAGCACGCAATTTTGTTTTAATGAGGCTGACGTTTGCGAATCAGTTAGATATGTTGAAGGCAATTTCACTCTACAGAGATGGATAGGTACTCTAAATGGAAATTACAGATAATTAAGGAAATAGCTGAGTTCGACCTAGGCTTCTCAGGGGCGCGTTTGTAACCTTAGTAAGTAACTTTAGTTTTTAGTTTACGCTTTGATTACTCATTTTTAAGACGGCGAATGCGTGTATTTCATTCGGCTTCAAAGGCTCAATAGCTTAATTAATAATAGCTTAATAGCTTAAGCGGCTGGATTCAAGCTTGGGCCTTCTAATGATCTGGGTTCTAAGCTATTGTTTTTCTCACTTTTTTCGCTTAGTTGGAGGGAAAGAGATAATTGATAATGTTTGGGGGATATGGCTAGTTAAACAAAATACAATACACTTACTGCATAGGATTTTCATTTAGGTATATCCAAGAAGAAAAAAAAACGCAATCGTACCATATTTATTGTATGAACTTGATAAGTATCAAGTAATAACATCGGTAATAAGTTAAATGTTAAAAATCATTGATGATATTAATTTCTTGAGTAGGTAATACAAAGTAATGCATTTGCGATAAGAAAGCATATTATTTGAAATCGAATATCCAAAACACTTTTGTTTTTTCCCGAAATCCGGTAATATTTAGATTGTGTTGTACATTATGATAAACGTAATGGACATGGAAATGCTTTTGAAAATCTTTAAGTAGGTAGGTACTTAGATGGTACTTGTTGATTACGATATCAAGTATACATTTATCTCTTCTATATTATCTATATTTTTTGCTTATAGACGGAGAGCCCGTGAACCCCAGACCTTCGTCAGTTTATAAAAGCTTAAAGTTTGTCAGCTCATACTCCTACTATATGTAAGTACGGTAGCCAATTATAGTTTGGACCTTGGCTTATAATAATTTACAATTTTTGTAAATTGTTGTAAGATTTTTTTTTTTTAATTAAAAGAGCAAATATTGAGTTTCTTGCCGGCTCTTCTCAGCAGAACCTGCCTTCCGAACCCGTGGTAGTCTTTACAAATAGTCAAACTTGACCGCAAAGTGATTTAGCGTTCCGGTACGATGCCGTGTAAAAACCGAAAGGGGAGTGGATTTTTATCCTCCTCCTAACGAGTTAGCCACTTCCATCTGAGAATGCATCATCACTTTCTATCAGGTGAGATTGTAGCCAAGGGCTAACTTGTAAAGAAAAAAAATAAAACAAAATACCAAGTAGACTTTTCGTCCAAAAACAACGAGAACTCAACCCGATCGAAGTCACGGGCGTCGACTAGTAGTCTACAAGTGTCACGATTGACTCGCGTGATCGCGTCGAGAAACACCCGGACCTAGAGTATAGAGCAGTGAAAGTTTTAACTCACGTGAAATATCAATAAACCACTGCGTTATACAAATTAGAACGCTTTTATGATCCCTCTACACGTTGGCAAACACGCTTGCCAGAAACTTGGCCAATATGTTGGCTAGTACGTTGGGCAAAGGGCCGTGGCTAGCTACAACCACCTTTCCAAAGGAGTAGGTACTGCCACGCGATTTAGCTTTCCGGTACGAAGCCGTAGAAACCGTCAGAGATATGGATAGAATAAACTTGTACCTCTTCCAAAGATTATCCAAGATAAGCCAACTACCATCTTACGACTGCATCGAAAGTTAATATCAGATGAGATCGCAGTCAAGGACTAACTTATCTATATTAATAAAATAAAGCTGAAGAGTTTGTTTCTTTGATTGAACGCGCTAATCTCAGGAACTACTGATCCGATTTGAAAAATTCTTTCTGTGTTAGATAGCCCATTTATCGAGGAAGGCTATAGGTTGTATATTATCCTTGTATACCTACGGGAACGGGAACCACGCTGATCATACCGCGCTGCGTCAGCTAGTCATTGAATAAAAAAACCGCACTACATAATAGCCAACATGTTTGCCAGCGTATTTGCCAATGTATTGGCCAGCGTGTAAGAAGGCGTGTTGGCCAACGTGAAGAGCGGGCATTACAAAAGCTCATTTTGTCGGATTTTACTTATTTTGCAATTACCCGCAGCAGTGTCGTACACGTGTCACGTTTTTACAAACTTTTATTTACCCGTGACTTGCAATATTTGTTTGAAAGGTGAAATCTTTAAATTGAATTTCAAAACAGCCCAAACCGATTAACATGAAATTATGCCGGTAGAGATGTTAATGCAAGTGTAGGTACTGTGTAGTGTTAATGTGACGTCATTCTAAATCCAATATGGAGCACACGCAAGGATGGTGGGTGTAATCATGTATGCACCTGCCGTCCTAATATGGTAACAATTAAATTAGGTAGACATTGAATTATTTTTATTAAGGAAAATATTCAAACATTTGCATATTATATCTAAAGTATATAGACTACAGACAGGCACGACAGAAGGTAGGTACCGATTTAATGAAGTTGAAATGGGGAGGTTTCTCTGTAGCATTGGTCATATCATATCGCACATGTTCCTTGCCCCCCTAGCCAAGTGGCACGTCGATTCTCTTTCTACGATCGCTAACGCTTCGAAAACTAGAAAGATGTATGGGAATGACATTTGCCTTGTTCCTTTTATATTAGTATTGCTAAGGCCTGCACTAGAAGTTACAACCAACAGGCAATGCTAATATCGCCAACCATTTCTTTAAAAAAAATCTTTAATATTCTCTGTAATCATTTATTTTTCTTACTATTGAAACTGTGGGGTAAAACTAAGAGTAAAGTAGGTAGTAGGTACCTGTAACTACCATTATTAATTGTGATTTTCTTTCACGGCACTTGCAAAACACTATTTCCCAGTCGCGTTAGTTGGTTTTGTTTGTGTTTCTGATGTGTTTGTTTATATACGAGTAAGTTTATGAAGTAATGCTGATGATTGTTCACATTGTACAGCGTTGTTGGTGGGTAATGTTACTGTTAGTCATCAATCACAAACTTCTGACGTAGCTTTTGCGATAGCAAACTTGACAATCGTTGCGATAACAAGCTTCATAAAGCGAATAAGTAAATAAAGAAAAACTTTTATTTCAATTATGTTCTCTTTTTTTTTCCTGATTGTGTAAGTGCCGTAGGCTCCTTATGGAACCTCAGCGGCGTCACCGGAGGGTTTGGACGAGCGCAGAAGCATCGCCTGATGGGGCCCGAAGGCAAACGCAGAGTAGATAGGTGGAACGACTCTCTAAGGGCGTCTCCTCTGAGACTCGGACCTCGGCTTAGAGGGCCGTTCTGGAAGGGTTTTTTGGCCTGAGTGTATCAGTCCGGGCGTCCCCGAGATCGTGAGTTAAAAAGCCCACGTCTGAGTGACGTCAGATATCGGGGACTATATTCTCTGTTGAGTTTAGGATATCTATGTCACGAAAAGTATACTTATACAAATTTTGGGAAATCGGCGATACTGACTTTCCGATTTTAGAATTTGTACATAGTTGTATAGACACATATTTTTTAATGCTAGTAAAAGTGATTAGGTGAAGCCAGGGCCAAATTTTAGAATAGGAATTCCCTAAGAATAGGGCATTCCCTTTTCATAAAAATCCAGCCCTTGTGAAGGAGTTTGGTAACAAACATTGCTACATTAGAATTTCATATATTAGAGATAATTATATTATTGTTTTTTATAATAAATATTTATTTACTTAATTGAGATTGAGGTGCCAACATTTTTAAACCACATGTGTTAACATGTGACAAGGTTAATTTTGAAATAATTAAAAAATATGTTTTAACGTTAGGTTTAACCTTGTTCACACGCATTATGTCATGTCATGTACTCGTACGTACAGTGTGAGCCGTGTAAACAGGGCCACATCACTGGATGTGGTACAGCCTTAAAGGTGTATTTCACGTGGGATCGTTAGTGCGGCACATTGACGTCATATCACTGTAAATATACCTACCTACTCGTACCTACCACATTGATTTAGCAGGGCAGATTTATTCATATATTTCACACGCGTGGTTAGAGTTCCCATAGGAATACGCGGAGAATTTAATATAGCCTTCCTCGATAAATGGGCTATCTAACACTGAAAGAATTTTTAAAATCGGACCAGCAGTTCCTGAGATTAGCGCGTTCAAGCAAACAAACACTTTTCAGCTTTATAACATTATAGTATAGATTAGATGGGGGAAATCGATGATAATATTTATAAATACGAAAATGTAAGTCTGTAGACTACAGCCTTTCAAAGCTAAACCCAAACTTTTTTAGATGAATTATAAGCAAGTAATAGGCTACTTTTTATCCGGGAAAATAAATGGTTTACGCGAAATTTATACTTAATTTTTTTCAGAATTTCACATATACACAGATTGTGTGTTGATGAGTTCACTCGGTTGGGCGTGCGAGCGCCATCATCAGATAAGCTCCAGACCTTCACAAAATTGTAGTACTTCAAAATACTCATTGAATACTAAAATAATGGCGACTTCAGGTGGTTCACTGTGCGGGGCGATGGCCTGCCGCCGCGCCCCTGCGTAACCAGGTATACCAAAAATTCTTGTATTGCGCACGATGTTCGGAAACGTTATAAAGCTTGCATCCAACTATACCAATGTAAAATTTATCACTCTAAATCAGTCCAGAGAAAACCTTACAGAAAATCTTACTTTCCCAGTTACAATATTAATATGGATAAGTAATCAATGATGCTGTAAGAAACTAAGGAAAGGATGATAACTGCTCATGCTTTAAGCAATTTAATTCATGCTCATTCTATTATTTATATATTTCTTATTTACATGGAATAATAAGCATTTGCAATGTACTAATTGTGACACTAATAAAGATATTATTAGTTGAATATGTTTCTACTTTCAGATTTGAAACTTGTTGATTTAATATGTTAACACATAATAGTGAATTACTCTGTGTATTTTTGTAAAAAAATTACCTAACGAAACATACATAACAAAAAGTCTTGGTCGTTTTATTGCTTACAATAGGTATTATAACATTATTTATACCTGTTTCATGTAAATAAAATTGTTTGGCAAAACTATAAAATACATGCAAATAAAAAGCCAAATTGGTTTAAAAAGATTAACATTTTATTGTTTGGTGTTGTGTTATTTTAACCTACACAAATCAATGACCTCTTTGAGGAATCACCTTGCAAGAAAGACATACAAGGTTCAATGTCTAATTAAATAATTTTTGTATGGTTTACTTTATTCATAATCTTTCAATTAATTTGGCTTGCTTTGCAAAGACTAGTTGAAAATGACCTGTACCTACAGTATCTGTATAAAATAAGATACCTTTAAATAATTATATAGTATCATATTTAACAAATGCTAAGCAAATATAAGAGTAAAATATTCATATTAGGTATCACAAATTACAATACTGAATGCATTAAATATATGATCACAATTACCCTTTTACCCCTAGTATAATTCACTCAATTGGTTGTCTGGCAGAGATCGCTTATTAGCATTACTAAGACTGTAAATTGTACATAATTGTATTTTTTTTAATGTTTTATTTTAGTAGTGAACAATCTGTTTGGAATAGTGTGAAATCAAAACTCTTTAAAGCAAACTGTAGTTCCTTAGTAAGTTAAGTAAAATCTGATACAACATAATTGTTATGAAGTAAATAACTAGAAATTTAATAGGAATATAATATATCCTTAAATTATTTCTTTGTATACTTAATCATTGGTTTGACTAATGACTTAAAGTTATTAGTCAACCAATGATTAAGTTGGTGTACAAAAAAAAAGCCTTTCTTGATGAGTTTATAAAATGTTATATAAAATATATTAACCATATCTAATTGTTCAAAGCTTATTAAACAACAAAACAAAAAAAAAATTTAAGTACAAGTTAATTATAATAATTATTAGGTGTAAAATGACTAAGTAGTGATTTATACCCTCTTTTCTAATTTGTTTGTTGGTAAACAGTACTCATCACGAAAGGCTATAGTATAGTTAAAAGTTTAACAAATAAAAATAAGACTTACTTTTTGTAGACTCGGCAGAAAGAATTATTAATTCTCTTGTCGGACAGGTGTCTCCTGCGGTCCTCAAATAAGTCTTTGATGGCGGTCACTCCTAACACAAACAACACTGGCAGCATTGCTATCTCCTTGCCAAATGCATTGATTTCTGGCACCCAGTTTAATAACACTATGAAAATAAAGTACACATTGGCAATCCTATGGAACTGTTCGAAGAGGTTTTTGGGCAAGAACGAGAGCAGTGTATACTTCGTAGTCCTGACTTTGTTATTGCACCTCTGTCCGTTGGGGTGGTCCTTGGGGGGTGTTTTGTCTGGGATGAGGTGGTTGGGGATGACGACCAGGTGCCTGTTGTCGACGGCGGGCTGCTGGCGCCGCATCAGCCAGAACACGGCGCGGCGCCATGGTGCGACCACGGAGGCGCGTCGCAGGGTGTAGATGGAGTCGGAGCGCGACGCCTGGCGCGAGTGCCCGCGCACCGAGGACAGCCGCGGCAGGGCGCTGGCGGGCACGGGCTCGCGGTGTCCCGGCGGCAGGATGAAGTCGGTGCGGCTACCGGCGCGGCTGTGCCCGGGCCCCGAAGACGCGCGAACGCCTTCCCCGATCTGGCCGTGCGACAGGGCCCGCTGGTGGCCTCGCATGGCAGACTTGAGCGCCGGTCGTGCGCTGGCGGGGTTCCCCAACGTGGGCACTCCTCCATGACTTACCGATCTCGAATGACCTTTTGATTTCGGAAAAAGATACGTGTGCTCTGGTGCGCCTGGCAAGCTCGGCACGGCCGCTGGAGTCTCTCCGCTTCCTTCTGTTGACATTTTTACTCATCTGAAGGACGTTCAGCTCGCCGTTGCCTCTCATTTAAAATCTCGGTTTACGGTGCGGCCGGCCGTATATTTTGTTGCTCTCGACGAAACTAAAGAGAATGTGCCGTGAAGTCGTAGCATATGGTTTGAAATCATCTGTTCACTAATTTACACATCACTCATGTTCTTATTTTGGATGTACACAAAAAGCATTGGATAATTTAGAAAGCTATAACTATGCACATATTTAGACGAAGCGAAAATAAGTACAAATTACAGTAATGTTTAACCGCCACGAAGAAAACATTCGATCGCGAAGTACGCACAAGACGAACTCAAAAACAAGCAAAGTTGACCGACCGACTGACACTGACGTAAGCCTCTGACGTCAGTGATTGACTTTGACGGTGACAATACTTTGACGTTATTTTTTTTAAATGGCTTTTCTTACAGCTCTGACTTTTAACCTTTATAATATTTGCAGATTTGAAATAATATATAAATGGTTTGAATAATAAAACAAATATATTGACACATAAACTCCACAAAAACTAGTAGCAATATAAATGTCCTTAAAGTAGAAACACCATAAATAGATAAAAATAAAAATAGAAGATAATCAAAAGTGAGGTCGAAAGAAAAACAAAATGTTTTGTCTATGGTGGTTTTGTCTAACATGTTGGCAATAGAATTATCTCGTCGACGTCATCGTCGGCCGACATATTCGTTCGAGTTTCCGAAACATCCGACATTTTGACATTTATCCTCCAGTTTGTCGTGTATTTTTAATATCAAAAGAATTGTATCATTTGATTTATAATCAACATGGATGAAGAATACGATGCGATCGTTCTGGGCACCGGCTTAAAAGAGTGCATCCTTAGTGGTATGCTATCCGTGTCCGGCAAAAAAGTTCTACACATTGATCGGAATAAGTATTACGGCGGTGAATCTGCGTCAATTACCCCGTTAGAGGAGTTGTTCGCAAAGTTCAATGCACCAGCCCCGGATGAAACGTACGGCCGAGGTCGCGACTGGAACGTGGATTTGATACCAAAGTTTTTGATGGCGAACGGTCTTCTAGTCAAGCTGCTCATCCATACGGGCGTCACCCGGTATCTGGAGTTCAAGTCCGTCGAAGGCAGCTATGTGTACAAAGGCGGGAAGATCTCAAAAGTCCCGGTGGATCAAAAAGAGGCGCTGGCGTCCGATCTGATGGGTATGTTCGAAAAGAGGCGGTTCCGGAACTTCTTGATCTACGTACAAGACTTCCAGGAGGAAGATACGAAGACTTGGAAGGATTTCGACCCCAGCACTGCAAATATGCAGTCTTTGTATGACAAATTTGGACTGGATAAAAACACCCAGGACTTTACAGGGCACGCTCTGGCTCTGTACTTGGACGACAGCTACCTGCAGCAACCGGCCATCCAAACCATCACTCGTATCAAGCTGTACTCAGATTCCCTTGCTCGGTATGGCAAGTCACCATATTTATACCCTATGTATGGTTTGGGAGAGCTACCACAAGGTTTCGCAAGGCTTTCTGCTATCTATGGCGGCACTTACATGTTAGACAAGCCTATAGATGAAATCGTTCTCGGCGAGGGAGGCAGGGTCGTAGGAGTGCGCTCTGGAAATGAGGTGGCCAAGTGCAAACAGGTATACTGTGACCCCAGCTATGTCCCTGAGAGAGTTGTTAAGCGTCGCCAAGTCATCCGATGCATTTGTTTGTTAGACCACCCAATCAATAACACAAAAGATGCTCTGTCGACTCAGATTATCATACCTCAGAAGCAAGTCGGAAGGAACTCTGACATTTATGTATCGCTGGTGTCCTACACCCATCAGGTAGCTGCCAAGGGCTGGTTCATTGCTATGGTGTCCACTACTGTGGAAACTAATGATCCAGAGTCTGAAATTAAACCTGGCTTGGATCTCTTGGGGTCGATTCGGCAGAAGTTTGTATCTGTAACAGATTACTATGAGCCCACTGATGATGGCAGCCAAAGCCAAGTGTTCATCTCTGAGTCATACGATGCAACCTCACACTTTGAGACAACTTGCCTGGATGTCCTCAAGATCTACAAGAGAGGCACAGGTGAAGATTTTGACTTCTCTAAAGTGAAATTGGAATTGGGCGAGGAAGAGCAGTAATTATTATCCTATTATTGTATATTGCTTGTTAATTTTAATATTTGTTTATAAATACTGGCTAAAGGAATATGTTGAATAGGGATCGGGATAAATTTATGAGAGCTTTGTTGCATTACTGTATGAGCTGTATTCACTCCCAAAAAATTTTATTTTACTAAAAATATTCAAAAGAAATTATAATTATTTATAGGAATTATTTGTCATAATAAGAATGCTTTTTATATAATTTAAGATATAAGGATGGCATATAATGGATGGCACAAGTCAAGTGGTATATGTATGTATAGCTGTGCAGTTAAACTTGCATTCCATTGAGGTAATGTTTCATGTTGGATCAGTATCAAATTAGTAACATGTCAATATAATATTATGAATGCTCATTATACACCTTGATGTTCTGTGTAAGATCATAAATAAAGTTACATTACAATATTCAATATTTTATTTTCCCAATTTTTTTCTTTATATTTATTTATTTTTGCAATTATATTGAACGATAATCATGTATTGGCAATAGAGATTCACTTTGTCACTGGCAAATTATATCAAAGTAATGATTAGGAAAAAGGATTGTCTATGCTACTCACTGATAATGTAAATTGTGAAAGAATGTTTAAAATTGGTTTAGTAGTTGAGGTGTAAAAGCACTATCGTCTTTTATAATATTGGTTAGTAGCTACTTATTCAACTGTACATTGAATTATTTTTGGTTTAGCTACCCTACAAAATTATTACAAAACTATAGGTACAGTGCCTCTGAGATCATGTTACAGGCAGTTCCTAGTTCCCACCATTATTATAAAATTGATAATAATTTAATTTAAACCTGCCAACCTACCATATAGCAGATTGCTGTCTAAGCTCAAGCCTCTAAATAATCAAATTTTTTTCTTCTTTATGAGAACAATAGTAATAATATTTATGTAATTCTGTGGGTTCCTCAAATGAAAGTGCATGGAAATACCTAATCAAATAATACAGTAATCCAATTTATAATTACTTTATTCTTATCAAATATGACTAGTGGAATTTACATTTTTTGAACTCGTAAAGTTATTCCAATTAAACTGCATCACAGTAATAATATATACAAGTAGGTTCATCAAATACAGTTATGCAAGTAATTATTAAAATTATGATAATGAGGTTTAAATTAAAGGTTTTATTTACATAAAAAAAAGAAAGTTCAGTAACCCACCGCTATGTACAGATATGACTTGTTTGCATGATTTTCTTAACAACATAATACAATTTGGATAAAGTTGCTTTAATAAAAAATGCATTTTTTGGGGAGTGACAACTTCAATGAATTTTTTGGGGAAGGTTTGTTTTCCCAAATTAATAATATGTAGTAGTTAGATATATGAAGAGAAAGGCAAAATGTATTGAATGTCCACATTTGTTCTAGCGCAAAATTTACATTAGATACCCTCTACCCTTTCATCTATAATAATATTATAAATGCGAAAGTAAAATAAAATAAGTATGTCTGTCTGCCAAGGTAACAACAAGAACAACAAAAGGTAACAATCTTTTCACGGGTAAACGGCTGAACCAATCAAAATTAATTTTGGTATAATGGTAAATGGGATTTTGGATCAAAACATACTTAACATACAGGGTACTTTTTGACCCTAAAATAAAAATAGAAGGGGTGATATAGGGGTTGAAACTTTACATTGATTTCCATGTGGACGAAGTCGCGGGCGTCCGTTAGTGATAAAATAAAATCGGCGCATTGATACAAATAAACATATTGCTCAAATAGCATTGCAAGTTTTGCAAGTTTTTAGGTCAAATGTGGACGCGGGATTAACGCTTTTAGTTGCAATATTTACATTCATTTAATTCATCTATAATATACAAAGAGTCGTATTAGTTACACTATTTATAACTCAAGAACGGCTGGATCGATTTGGTTGAAAATTGGTGGAGGTAGCTTAGAACAAATGGAAATGGACATAGGATATTTAGGGTTAATTTGAAATACACTTCAGCGAGTACAGATGATCATTTCTGCATCCAATAAATATATAATCACCATACACTGCAGGCGTTGAAAAAGTTTCATGAGGTAGAACAAACTCTGACAATTTGGTCCCCGTTTCTGAATCAAGAATGCAAAGTATCCCATTATTGGATGCTGCAAGTATCAATTTGTGGCTCAAGCATCTTGGTGTAGAATACACAGGCGATGTGAACTGAGTTTTCCACTGCAGTGTTGGTTGAAACTTGTTCACAGTGATGCTGTATACTTTGTTGTCGTGACACCCGAAAACCATTTGCCACTTCAGCTTGTCGATTTCCTTGATGTAGATTGATGAAAACACATTCCCCTTCGCTCCAAGGTATTTCCAAATCTGTAACGAAATACTGTACTTAATTAAAAAAAAAACATATTAGGGCAATAAACACATCACACAGCAAATTAGCCATACTGTGACGGGACGGGTAGCAGCGACGGACGTAGCAGTACTTAAACGTAGGTTTAAGGGACCCTTTTAGAATGCATCAACACCCTGCCCTACATGTTCTCCATGCCCACACTAAACAATTTATGTTGAACAATAATTACAACACAAAACATTATTGCACAAAATCACTAACGCGACTTGCAGCGTGACGGTGTCTACGCGGCTTAACAAACAACTGCGTTCAAGTCATCAAATACCCTCATATTTATACCAACATAGTAGTAGTAGAATAGTAATAGGTGTTAGTTTTCGGAAGTTCATTCACTGGAGCATCTTCAAGATATGCAAATGCACTAAAGTATTAGAGTCCATGTCTCCTGAAGATTTTCTGATTTCGGAGTGAAACATACGTAGACAATTTTTTGACCGATCTTGATAACTCGTTCACTATGATTCATATAGTTTTCAGTTTTACTTACATAAAACATGCAAAGATAGCATACCTCTATCCCCTTTTCCACAGTCCTACAGTGTATTTCTCCGCTAACCTCGGCGAAGACCACGTATTTGTCATTATCGTACAGCACGGGGCTCGCGAACACTGGGCTGCTCAGCGTCCCGCGCCACGCCACAGCATTGCTGTGTGTGTGGACGCTAGCGCATACTCCAGACAGCGTGCCCAGGAGGATGTACTCCCCCTTAGCGAGGACCAAGTCCGCTGATATGGCTTGATCTACTATTTTTATGGTATGTTTCAACTCGCCTGTCTGAAAATTCATTATATACAACATTTCTTAATCACAGCATTGCTGTGTGTGAGGATGCACACGTCAACAGCGTGCCCAGGAGGATATTCCCCCTTTCCAAGGACCTAGTCTGCTGACACGGCCTGCTCTACTCGCCTATCTAAAAATCTATACTAATATTATAAAACTGAAGAGTTTGTTTGTTTGATTGAACGCGCTAATCTCAGGAACTACTGGTCCGATTTGAAAAAAAACCTTTCAGTGTTAGATAGTCCACTTATCGAGGAAGACTATAGGCTATATATTATCCCCGTATTCCTACGGGAACGGGAACCACGCGGTGAAAACACGCGGCGTCAGCTAGTTAAAAATATTTCTTAAGTTAGAGGTAAGTCACCATCAAACCACATCACACTTAATATTATCTATAAGAGGAGAAAGTTTGTGTTTGTTAGCCCTCATTTGCACGAGAATTTTTAACGGACATTAAAAAAAGAATTCAAATACAACAAATGCATTCCCAACTATATGTTCACACGGCAACTTTTTTAAAATACCTACAACGCTTTTTTTCGAGCAGTGTTGCATTTTTAATTTCATTTAACTTCATACTATATTTGAGCGCTTTTTAACGTCCGTTAAAAATAGTTAAAAACTGCGATGCGTTAAAACCCAGTGTTGAAGGGCGCAGCGTACCTACGAGTATAGTATGAAGTTGAATGAAGGTCTATTTCCAACGCCCAAAATTGAAAATGCAACACTGCTCGATAAAAAAGTGTCGTGTTTTAAAAATGCTGTCAAATATCGTGGGGCTAAGCTAGTATGCTCTTAATCCGATGTTCTTTCTTATAACGAAACCGTACTTCCTAAATATAATTAAGAACTGAATCCACGCTTCGCTATAGTACGCGCGTTAACAACTGAGTCTTAGGGCCATAAATCATTTCTCTATATCTATCTCGCTTGCACTTATGGGTCTTATGGAGCCGTCTAGTGAAGGGTGTAACAATGAAAGACATATTATCGATAAGTAAAGTTTATTATCGTATCTTGTTCACAAAATTAAAAAAATTAACAATATTTGATTTAATATAATACATATTTCATATTATATAATTATTAACTAAATAAAATTAATCTTCATCTGAGTCTTCATCATCAGAATCTTCGTCTTCTGCCAAATTTATTATAAGCGGCGCGTGATCTCTAATTAGAGCTTTTTGTAAATCTTTGTTTTGAAGTTCTTCGGCATGCCTAACACATTTGGCCCAGTCTTCTCGTGTGACATTTTCTATGGCTCGGTGGAGGTGATTTTCGACATCTGCTATCTTGAAGGTATTATTATTCTTCGCAACTTCTCCCTTTACTTGTGCCCAAATTAATTCTATTGGGTTATATTGACAGTGATATGGAGGGAGCCTTATTACTTCATGACCTCGTTCATTTGCCAGATGGTCTAAAGCGTAGACCTTCTGCGGGTTACTGGCTTTTACTTTTCTTATTAATTCTTCAATAATTTCGTTGCTGGAATATGGAATCTTTTTCTTTGTCAACCATTCTTGAATTTCAGCTTTCCTCGTGTTTCTTGTGGGTATCTTTTCCAACTGTATCGAATGATAGCTTGCGTTATCGACAATTATAACTGAGGGCTCTTCAAGTAGATTCAGGAATTCGGAAAACCATGCCATATATGTTTCGCCATCCATTTCTGTGTGGTAATCAGCATCCTTTGATTTCACCGCTTTAAATATTAGCTTCGCATCTGGAACGAAGCCAGTCCTTGCAGAACCCGCATGGCAAACTATTAATCTTTGGCCTTTTCCCACAGGCTGATTCTTGAAACCTCCTTCATCGTTGCTTCCAAGCCACATCCTCTTTCTTGCATGGTTTTGATTAATCCATGTTTCGTCTAGATAGAAACGTGGTCGCTGATCGTTAGTTCTTCTAAGTAAATCCAATTTCCTTAAAAAGTCCATTCTAGCACAAACAATATCAGTTCTTTCCATTAAATATTTACGTCCTTCGCTATTTTTCTTATACTGGAACCCAACCTCCTTCAGTAGTATTCTCATTGAAGTGTTGCCGCATTTAAAATCGGGTAATTGTTCACGGAATTTTTCTAAAATTTTCGCCACGGATGGATACTCTCCATTCTCATAAAATGAAGCTACAGTTCGCTTCAACACACTTTTATCAAAATCGTCAATATTAGTGACGGTTTGTGGTTTCTTAAAATTTGTTCTTGGTATACAGGTACTGCCTGATTGTGATACTTCCGTCTTGATTCGGTCCACTGTCGCTCTGCTCACACCACAAACAAATGCGGCCATTTCACGTGGTTTGTTGAAATTTAGAGAAGCCACTTTATTCGGATCACTTTTCAATTCATTGAGAAACAGGAATACGTTGTGAATCAGTGTTCGAGCTTGAGGGCTAATATCGCCATGTAATTTCTTCAGATCAACGTTAGAAAATAAAGTATCCATAGTGCGCAACGAGTAACACATGAATGTATTTATTTAATTGCAGTAAACACATTTATAGCAAAAAAAATACGCAATGCAATTACATTAGAAACCGACCAATCAGAATCGTCCAAATCATTATTGACTCATCATTAGCACGTGCGCAGGTAGCCGTTTATCGATAATTAGGGTGCGCAGGTAGGCGCGCTGCACATTCCTATCTTTTTTGACTTTTATGACCGGACGACTCAGATGATAACGCGCATACTATAGTCAAGGACATACGACTGACTCTAAACTCAACTGCCGCGTTGAAATAAACAATAGAAAATATGCTGAGGAGTTTTTATCGATGTTTTAGTTTATTGGTATCTAGATATCTATTTATGTCGCATAATAAGTTTTTTATTCATATTATAGTAGGTATAGGAAGACAATTGTAACTACTACTGCCTACAGTAAAAACTTAAAATATTCTGGCAAGGCTAGCTCGTTTCTCTGACAAGCTAAAGCGGATCGAGATGCATATATTCTACTGAGAAGAGCAGGTTAAAAATTATCAGTTATTTATTACCAAATATCAAAAATATTGTTCTTTCTTTCGATAGAACGAGAGAATTTCGCGTCATAACTTTTAATGTAAAGGAATCTTGAACAAACTTTACACCCTTAAACTAAAATAAGGCGTGATAGCCCAGTGGATATGACCTCTGCCTCCGATTCCGGAGGGTGTGGGTTCAAATCCGGTCTGTGGCATGCACCTCCCAACTTTTCAGTTGTGTGCATTTTAAGACATTAAATATCACGTGTCTCAAACGGTGAAGGAAAACATCGTGAGGAAACCTGCATACCAGAGAATTTTCTTAATTCTCTGCGTGTGTGAAGTCTGCCAATCCGCATTGGGCCAGCGTGGTGGACTATTGGCCTAACCCCTCTCATTCTGAGAGGAGACTCGAGCTCAGCAGTGAGCCGAATAAGGGTTGATAACGATGATACTATTATTTTTTCTTAAAACTTAATGCATGATTTAATACGACAAAAAATGACAATCTTCAAATCAAAAAATCATAATAATCGGTTAGCATTGTAGCTATGAAATGTAAAAAAAAGATAAAAAGACAATTTCACATTTACAATAGATTAAACTTACCAAAACGTCAATACATCGTATATTCCCATCGTACGAAGCAATATATAGCAGTCCATTACAACACGTTCCTTTGCTTTTGATCATAGATCCAATGTTGATCTTCCACAGTTCTTTGGCATCTTCTAAAGTGAAACACACTATGGTGCCGTCGTATGTGCCCACCATGCCACAGGGCGTGGGTAGCGGTGGCTCATTGGAACAGCACACTGCAGCTTCGACCCGCGACTTCACGTTGATCACGCCTGTCGATGACCCTGTGATACCATTCATAACGACGATTCTTCCTGAATGACTTCCCACAGATACATACAGTTTGCTGAAATTAAAATCTAGTTTATTGATTGAAAATAATATGCAATTACCTACCTTGTCTGTCTTAAATTATTCATTCATTAGAACTCATTTATTTTGCTATAGTAGTCTGCATAAAACTATATAATAAACATAGCTTGTAATTTGGCTGACGACGCGCTCTGCACGTCTCGATTAAATATCTTGATTTTTTGTTTTATGTAAAAGATGGGCCAGATATCTTGACAAAAAAATACTTCAATAGTATTTTTTGTCCCTCAGGATAAATTTTTTGGATGAAAAGATACCCTTTGAACACTTACCTAATGCTGGATGATTGATTATTATATTGATTTATATTCACATGTATAACATATTATACATGTGAATATAAATCAATCATTTATATTCATATGCACGGTTTTTACTTTATTACCGTATGTATTTGTATTATATATAACTATATAATTATGTATATAAACACTTGCCATCCATGCTGGTATAATGTGGGAGATGCATCAACACATTTGCCAGTATTGTATGACCACACATTGACCAATTCTACAGACATCTGCGAGGCAAGACTTTCCGCCATTTTCTTTGCCGCTGATATTATGCTGCGAGTCTTATGTCTTTTTAAACGCGTTACTGGCTTCTTTTCCAAATTTAATTCCTGGTGAGCCAACTGTATAATTTCATCTATAGTATTTTTCTGAGCAAGCAGCAAAGGTAGGATTATCTTTCCTACATCAGAGTACATTAGAGATAGCTTATTGCACATGGAAACCGCTAGAAAAGACGTCCCGCCTATAGCCATAAAATCTTTATCCTTAATGTCTTCATATGTAAAGTTTACACCCAATATATCTCCCAATTCCTTCAGTAACAACAATCTCAAATTCTCCAAAGTTTTCGGCATCTGAGAAGACTGTTCAAACAATTGCGACAGCAAACGTTTGGATATTTTACCATGGGGATTTGTTGGTAAGCTGTCCACTTTTATGATTCTGTCTGGCCAATGCTTATCATCAAGTTTAGCCTTCAGGAAGTTGGATAAATCCTGACTATTGAGTGTTTCTGAAGAAAAATACGCGACCAGAATCATTGGTTTTGGCAGCCACACACAAGAACACGTCTTCACTCTGGGACATTCCATTATAACAGTTTCAATTGCTAACAAGTTGACTTTATTACCAAATCGTTTGATAACATCATCTCTTCTGCCAATATAATAAATAGTACCATTTTTGACTTCACCAATGTCTCCTGTGTCTATAAATTTCATTGAATTTTCCTCTTCTGTATTGACAGATTTGTTTAGGACTAAACATTTTCTTGTTTTGCTAGCTGTAATAGATAATATTTATAATTTCAATATATTTTTAATACTTTGTAGAAGGTTTTTAGGGAACCAAAATTGGAAAATATGAAACAACAATGGTCTGTAAAATACTCATAGCCATATAACAAAGGTTATATATAAAGGCTATAACCTTTGTTACTCAATTCCTGAAATTAAATAATATGGTCAATTCCCATGATTACCTAAACACAAAAGAAACTCACATGAGTTAACCACAACATATATGCAGAAAAATGAGAAAAACATGGATATGATCAAATGATGTAACCACAAATGATTGCACTAAAACAGTTTAGAGATTTGATCACTGATTTAATCACATCCCTTATAATAATAATAATAATAATAATAATAATAGCCTTTATTAAACAATCACAAATATCTTAAAATTATTTACAAATTTATTTGATTGACACCGGCGTGTTGAGATTGTCTTGCTTTACAGCATAGGCCTCCCCTAGAGCCCGCCACACTGAACGGTTATTTGCTTGTCTATTCCAAGCGACACCTGCTATTTTTATGACATCGTCCTCCCATCTACGACGCTGTCTTCCTCTGTTTCTTTTCTGGTGCCTTGGGCACCAAGCTGTTATGTCTCTTGACCATTTATCTTTCTTACTTCGAAACAAATGTCCTGCCCACTTCCATTTCAGCTTTTTAATGCAGTATGTGACATCAGTTATTTTAGTTACGTTTCTTATAGTAAAGAGTTTAATTTTATCTCTTAATTTTATATTAAGTATGCTGCGTTCCATGCTATGCTGACAGACTTCAAGTTTGCGTATATGTTGTTTTGTTAGGCTCCATGTTTGGCATCCATATGTCAAAACTGGTAGAATACATGAATCAAAGGTTTTTCTTTTTAATTTGAACGGCACGTGAGGGTTTTTCATTATATCTTTTAACGACCAGTATCTCTTCCACGCTAAATTAATTCTGTTATTCACTTCTTTCAGAGTAAGGTCTTCAGGAGATATAATCTGTCCGAGATATATATATTCGTTCACATATGCTACTGTACTGCCATTGATGGATATTGGGATATTTGTACAATTTGTCATAACTTTGGTTTTTTCAAGGTTCATCGACAATCCTACTTTCTCACTTTCATACACAAGCTGAGTTAACATATTTTGCAAGCCACTTGGATCTTCAGAAATTAGGATTAGATCGTCCGCGAATCTTAGGTGGTTTAGTTTCACCCCATTTACATTTAGTCCATAATCATCCCAATTGAGTCGTCTAAATACGTGTTCAAGTACTGCTGAAAAAAGCTTGGGTGACATTGGGTCCCCTTGTCTCACTCCTCTTTGTATCGTAAAGTATTCCCCTTCTCTCTCTGTTCTTATTTTTGCTTTCATGTTCCTATATATGTTGATTATTACACGTATGTATTTTTTATGCACACCTTGTGTTTCTAGGGCTTCCCATATTTTTGTGTGTTTTAATGAGTCAAATGCTTTGTTATAATCTACAAATGCCAAATAGAAGGTAATACCATATTCTTTACATTTTTGAATCACTTGTTTTATAGTGTGTATGTGATCTATTGTCGAGTAGTCACTCCGAAATCCTGCTTGTTCTTTGGGTTGGTTTTCATCCAAGGTCAAGGTAAAACGGTCTAACAATATTTTTGAAAATATTTTGTACAAATTTGACATCAAACTGATTGGTCTGTAATTAGATATTTCATCTTTTTTCCCTTTTTTATGAATTAATATTATTGTTGACTGAGTCCACTGATGAGGTATATACTCTGTGCGCAATATCTCATTGAATAGATCAGTGATAGTGTTCATTGTAACTTCTGATGTTCCTAATAACAGTTCATTCGATATACCATCTTCTCCTGGCGCTTTTCCTCTCTTTTGTGAATTAATAGCCTTGTTGACTTCTTCTCTTAGTATGCACGGGATCTCTTCCTCGTTCGTTTTATTGTAACCATCTGGTTGATAGGCTGCTGAGATTTCACTGTCAGAGTATAATTCTCGGTAGTATTCTGTTGCTATATTTAGTATATCAATTCTGTTTGTTTTGCTTTTCTTGTATCTATGATGCTTCATGCCTTCAATCCAATTTAAACTCTCTTTTAATTCATTCTGTGCTTTTTTTATTCCTCCTGATTTTTCTATGTAGTGAATAAGTGTGTCTGTTCTAGAATTTAGTCTGTGTTTTCTGATGTTTAAGTTAATATCTTTACTTAGTTTTGTTATCTCGTGTCTGTTGTTTTTCCTGTCTGTAAACAATGATTTTCTTTGTGTTATTAACTTTCTTGCTACAGGACCTAATTTGTCTTTCTTGACCTTATTTATTTTAGTTATTTGGGCGGAATTTCTTAATTCCTTCTCTAGAGAATCGTATTTGTCTTGGATTTTGGTGAGATTAATTATTTTTTCTAGGTTTTTGTCTAAAGATTCAAGAACATTTTGCGGAAGTGGTAGAAGTATTGATTCCTTTGTATTTTGTATGTTTTTTCTTGATTTCTTATGTTCTCTTGTGTATAATTCTCCACGAAGTAGTCTATGGTTTGTGTTAAAGTTAAGTTGGTTTATAATGCCCACATTGGAAAATAGCTTTGGTCTGTTTGTAACAATGTAATCTATTTCATTTTTTACCATCCCGTTAGGTGACACCCATGTCCATTTTCGATTAGGGCTTTTTTTGTAGTAGCTATTCATAATATGTAGGTTATTTTCCAAGACAAAGTTTATTAGTCGTTGTCCATTATCATTCCGTTTTCCAGTTGTGAATGGTCCAAGTATACGATCTTCATGAACTCCTCTCTTTCCTATTTGCCCATTAAAATCTCCCATTATGATTATTGTTTTTTGTAGACTCGGCATGATTTGGTTAAGTTTACTGTAGAAATCGTTTTTTATTTCATCTTTGGCAATCTCCGTCGGAGCATATATTTGTACTATTGAAGTTGGTTGTTTAAAGCCAGGCAAATTAATATTTAAAATAGCGATCCTGTCCGACACTCCTTGGAACTCTATTATTTCGTTTTTTAGGTATTTTTTAATTATAAATCCCACTCCATATAACCCTGCTGTTATATTTTTGTAGTAAAATATGTAGTTGTCATGTTCTTCTATTTTTTCTTCCGCTCTTCTCACTTCACTGAGGCCTAAAATATCCCAGTTCACAGTTTCCAAAGCATTTTCTAATTCTGATAAGGATTCTTGGGTTCTTAGAGTTCTTGTATTAAGTGTAGCTATGTTCAATCTATTTCTTTGTGATTGAATTTTGTTAACAGAGTCTTGTTTATTTGTTGTTGGTTTGTCAAGTGTATCCGATTTAAGCTCTTGGGGGTTGTGGTCTATATCCCCGCGGTGACCATCCGTGTTGGGGATTTGTTTTTTACTTGTATATGCAGATGTTGTATTGATATTTATTCCTTTCGTCACGTTTCCGGTGTCAAATAATTCCTATGCCTTTTGGTGTTGTGTGTTTTTTTCTGACAAAGAGTAAGATCTTGCTCTCATATATGCATATGCGTCTGTTTTGTGCATTTTAGCCGGGCCTGTAGTATCTTTCTCCTTAGCGAGTTGGCATTTTGTTAATGTACTCTTCGGCGACAAAGATATTTCTCTTTTCCTTTTTTCGGCCTCTGATTTTTCTCTTATTATAATTTTGTTATTCTTGATGTATGCTTCGTTTCCTTTTTCTTTTTCATTCTTTAACTGTTGTTGCAGATTTTTTCGTAATTCTAACGTTTCTTTTGTGACATCATCAGTAATGTAAGTATTTTTTGGCATTTTTGATTTATTTTTCATCACTTCTACTCTTTTATTAAACGAAGTAAAAGTAATTAATATAGGTCTAGTTTTGCCTCCCATTTGTTTTTTACCTAGTCTATAACATTTATTTATTTCAAATGTCTCTATATCCCTTATAGTTTTCATTAAATTCTTATTTTTTTCATTTCTCTGCAGTACAATATACCATCTATTATATTTTAAGTTCTAGACAATAATAATAATCTGTTAGTGTTTACCTAAATAGATATTTCCAACATGCTTTTCTTCATTATCTTTCATTGGTTTAACTATTATTTGTGTCTCAGATAAGCATTCGCCGAGTGGGATTTCTCTGTCGCTCTGTATCTTACTCAGATCCAATTCAGCTACACAAGCCCAGCAAGACATCTCAGTTACACCATAGAGTGTAAATATTCTTGTTTTATTCATAACATCCTTTAGCTCTTTTAACCTCTTTACACCATTTAGTGGTTCACCACCTAAAGCTAGCGTTTTGAGAGTAGAATTTGCACTGAGTATCTTATTCTTAATGTCAAAATTTGAATACTGCAAAAATTTTGAAGGAGTTGTTTGCCAAAATGTGACAGAGTTTTCTCTATTCTCTGGGAATAAAATGTCTGCTTTTTCTGGTGCTATGAGCAATGAGGCACCATTCATACAGGCGAGCATTATTTCAATCATTGAAGGGTCAAAGGTTAAAGGTGTTGAGAAGTATATGACTTCATTATGGGAAATGTGAAACATTTTTGTGAGATCATGTATATTGGGCTGAAGGCAATGTACTGGAACTTGGATGTGCTTCGGATCTCCAGTGCTACCAGACGTCATTGCTATGTAAGAATGCTCAGGAATAGATCTATACTGACTGCCACACTGTCGCAGATCATAAAAGTTAATTGTCATGTTAAAAACAGTGATACTTTTATCTGGTTTTTTACCATTCAGCTCTGATGAAGCATCTTTCTGGTACTCTTTTATTGTAATCAATATCTCACATGTTACTTGACTGGCAATTGCTTGGATGTCTTGTTTTGGATCTAAAAACATGAAACTGGTACTGCACTTGTGAGCCCTGAAAGGAAATTATAATGAAATTTTAATATGGGAAAATTGTTTCTATAGACAGTGGTTTCCTGCACTAAGGGACATCTTTTTAAATTTCAGTAAAATCTATATATATAAAAGAAAGTTGTTTCTATTATATGTTGTCATGAACCGCTGGACCAATTTGGCTGAAAATTGGTGGAGATGTAGCTTAGAACCAGGAGAAAGACTACTACTTAGGGTAGGGGTAGCAAGGGGTAGGAATGGGATAGGTAAAGTTAGGTTAGAGGTAGGGTAAGAGTAGGATAGGACCAGGGTTGAGTAGGGATATGATAGGGGTATGGTAATAGGTGTAGGGTGGGAGCAGTGGGTGATAGAGGGTGTGTTAAACGCGAACAAAGTAGAGGAGAGCGTTCGCTAGTAGATAAACATAATGATGTGAATTAATTCATTAAATATTCATCTAGTATCCATTTTAATTATATACTTTGTACAGTGTATCTAAAAATATTTTCCAGCAAAGTATTCCCATGTTTTTCATGTTAATATATTTTTGAAAAGAAAGTATCTGGTGTACTCCCAGACAGTATGAGAACATTGAAGGAACATGTAGTAACATACCCTCCAAAGTGTTGATCTGTTCTTCTTCTTCTTATGTGTATATGGCCAATGATTTTATACTGTTAGATGTGTTACTAGGTCATGAAAAATGAGGCACTCAAAAGAGGAAATTTCCACATCTCAATGTTAGTTGTGGTCAACAACGAACATTTTTTAAACAAATAAATACCTAAATATCTTCTACAATGTCGAGTTGTGTGTTCAGGAAGTGTAAAAAATATATATACATAAATAAATACGGGTACAGTTAAACCGTATGGAATTAAAGACAAAATTTTGCATGTGGGCATTCAGTTTTGTAGCCTAATATATAGATCACTTTTTGCAGTCATTTTGTAGGGACGTAACCGATCTATAGTATAAAATTATTATTGTATATGGCCCATTTTCAGCTCAAAAGTAAAGTCGAAACATACACGAGTTTCCTAGTCCAAGTCTCAAAGAAACTTGGCTTTTCTATTAATTACTAATTTTCCAAAGTTTTCGGCATCTGTGAAGACTGTTCAAACAATTGCGACAGCAAACGTTTGGATATTTTACCATGGGGATTTGTTGGTAAGCTGTCCACTTTTATGATTCTGTCTGGCCAATGCTTATCATCAAGTTTAGCCTTCAGGAAGTTGGATAAATCCGGACTACTGAGGGTTTCTGAAGAAAAATACGCGACGAGAATCATTGGTTTTGGCAGCCACACACAAGAACATGTCTTCACTCTGGGACACTCCATTATAACAGCTTCAATTGCTAACAAGTTGACTTTGTTGCCAAACCGTTTGATAACATCATCTCTTCTGCCAATAGTTTCCTAGTCCAAGTCTCAAAGAAACTTGGCTTTTCTATTAATTACTTTGTTACCTAGTACTTTGTAATGTATGTTATGTGGAATGTGTGTAACAACATGATTATTCTATTACATGAACAGGTGAGCAACTTACGCAGCTATAACACACGGTATAATGATATTCCTCTCCGACACCAAGGCTATAATGCCCTTGCCACAAACCAACTGCTGTAAGTTCTGAGATATGTACTCACATACCCCATACAGCTCAGAGTATGTGTAATTGTTGTAGATCCCCATATTGTAATATCTCATAGCGACTCTTGAAGGGTTTTTAGCACAAGTACGTACAAAAATGTCGTAGTAACCATTTCTTAATTTCATTCTTAGGGGATGCAACAAACGCAGCTTTGGAAAACGTTTTCAATGTAGTTTTCAATATTAGCACTTTTTGATAGGCGTATTTTTAAATTTAAATCACATTTTGTAGGTTTTTGTTTTGTTGATATTTGTAGCAAAAAAAAAACAATACCACGGAACATTCACATTGACAGTTACACAATTGACAGGAAACGTCACTGTCATTATGGCATGTGGGGTTCCCGCATATATTTCCTAATTTCCCAACACTATTGGTCTAATTTTACATAAATAACATAATTATTTGCTAACAACAACATATACATTTTATTAAATGTTGTTATTATAATATATTAATGTATTATATTATGAATGTATTATAATAGTTATAATGGTCATCAGATACCGCACAATTTTAAATTTTTATATCTGAATAATTGATCCATGAGTCAGGTGACCAAGAGCTTGCGCTTATTATTATCCCAAGGGGTAATAGCACCAGCTTATTGGATACCTTGTCCATTACTGAACAATTAGATGGCGTTTATTTCTTAACCATTTATTAATTATAGATTACCAAGCAAGTATTTTATTAATTATAGATTTCAATTGTTAATTCTTAGTTCTATTAGTCTTACGTTTTTTTTTCTGCAACAGTCATAGGCAACAGCTTAGTGTTTTTATTGTTTACGAGTTATCCCTTGATTACAATCACACCAGATGGTAAGTGATGATGCAATCTAAGATGGAAGCGGTCTAATTTGTTAGGAGGAGAATGAAAATTCACACCCCTTTCGGTTTCTACACGACATCGCACCGGAACGCTAAATCGCTTGGCGCTACGTCTTTGTCGGTAGGGTAACAAGCCACGGCCGAAGTCTCCCACCAGCCAAACCTGGACCAATTAAGAAAACCTCAATCGGCCCAGCTGGGGATCGGACCCAGAACCTCCGTCACGTAAATCCACCATACCACTGCGCCAACGAGGCCGTCAACCAGTGAAAAAAAATTCAAATCGGTATAGTAGTTTCGGAGCCTATTCAATGCAAACAAATAATTAAATATCACCTCTTTATAAACTAGCTGTTGTCCCTAATTTTAGGGAGAATATTTTAAAATTAAACTAGCAACACTGAATGATTCTTCGCAGAATTTTTCAAGTTCGACTACTTATGATAGTATCTACATAATTTGTGAATCTACTCTAGTTATCGGGAATTGAATATCGATATAGACTATTTTAAAAATCAATATTAAAGATAATGCATTTTATTGCTTTTGATTTTGTTAACAGTTTTTACTTATGTTCCCAAAGACTCGAGTCTTTTAGCGCTTTTTTAAAGTCTCTGACTCTGTGTTAGTTTTTAGGCCTCTTGAAGGAAATGACCTTGCTTGCGTACTAACCTACGATCTCTCAGTCCGTTACCTAGTGTTAGCGTAGTGTTATATCGTAGCGTAGTGGGATTAACAGCTCTACTATCTACATCAATGCTGAGTTTATTCATGTGATTCATCATCATTAACTTAAGAATTCTCAGCCAACTGACGTCCATTGCTTTGAATCAAAACAGGGCGTTGCGATAATTTACGCGAGTATAGCAGTATGTGGGCAGGCTGAGCGACATCACGGCAGGGCGAGCGGCAGCAAAGGGAGCATTGTGTGGCTGCGGCATTACGGCTAGCTGATGTAACTTTCCTTTAATATCATTGGTTTTTAATATAAATAAATTATAACAGGTTGGTTAAACTATTACATCATAAAAGAGGTTCAGTTATATCATTTAGAGGTAAAATAAATACACAGGTTTTACGCATATATTATTTAAAAATTTAAGCACGCAAACCAGCGCAAATATCTATCATTTGGTTTCAAGAGATTGTACAATGTAGAGCTTCTTTGGCTTTGCGTGGTTAGTTTTAATGAATTTCTCAACTTACTGAAATATCATCATCACTCACTATTGAGCACGAGTCTAATCTCAGAGTCAGTAAGTTCCCGGAACGAGTCCTGTCATAAAAAAAAATACTACTAAGCGGGCTAACTTGTTATAGGTACAAGTTCATTTTATTTTTAATTTTTATTTGTTTAATTTTACAATAATATTACTAAACTACATACCTATTACGTTTATTTTATATATTTATATAAGTTTATTCTTTCTACGCATAACTCTAACGGTTTCAACGCAGCATCGTGTTGGAACGCGTTAAGTTTCTTACCGACTCTTCTCAGCAAACCTGCCTTCCGAACCGGTGATAGAGTCTTTACAAGTAGTAAACCTTGACTTTTCAAAAGTCTACTTGAAGTAAATATATTTCAATTTTTGTTTAATTCATGTAATATTGTTAGTAACTGGTTTTACGGCTCGGGGTTATAGCTTATTACCCGACTACGGCGAAGCCAAAAGGAAGGGTAATGATTTTGGCAGTCTATACATTTTCACAACAGTCTTAAATAGCGACATAGATTAACAAAGCAAACATTTTTTAAGACAAGATACTCATAAGGGCAGACAAGACTTTTTTTTTTATTGTTTACAAGTTAGCCCTTGACTTCAATATCACCTGATGGTAAGTGATTATGTAGTCTTAGATGGAAGCGGGCTAACTTGTTAGGAGGAGGATGAAAAATCCACGCCCCTTTCGGTTTCTACATGGCATCGTACCGGAACGCTAAATCGCTTGGCGGTACGTCTTTGCCGGTAGGGTGGCAACTAGCCACGGCCGAAGCCTCCCACCAGCCAGACCTGGACCAATTAAGAAAATCTCAATCTGCCCAGCCGGGGATCGAACCCAGGACCTCCGATTTGTAAATCTACCGCGCATACCACTGCACCACGGAGGCCGTCAAACTGGAGACTGGAGGACACTGCGTGGAGTTGAAACTACACAAAAGTGAAGATTATGCAATGAACTTATTATGCACCGCGTCTCTCTCTCAGTGGCGTAGCGTGCCTACGGGGCCTAGTTTCAAAACATTTAATCATTTTTGCTTTCACACGTAAGGGGCTCCTGCGGTCCGGGGGCCACGTATCTTTGATACGGCTGATACGGCGGTAGCTACGCCCCTGCTCTATCGTGTCTTCTCTCTTCTATAGAATACCTAGGTAATGTATGTAATGTACCATCAAACTCCTAATATTTCATAAATTGCCAGAACGCCTCTATTCTGTAAATTGTCTAGGCATTGTATATAATACTGGAATATACAGATTGCCGGTAACCTATTATACATAGATGCAAAAATACATGTGAATTTCAAGTGATAAAAGATTTTCTCTTCAAGAGCATTGTTTTCCGAGATAAGCCTTCATTACACGTACATAATAAACTTTTACATAATAGTAATATTAGTAGAGATAACGTTATATAATATTATTAGAGATAGTTTTCCCTTTGCCTTCTACTGGTAAAGATAGGCAAGGTAAAGGGAAGGTATCGGCTGAGTATCGAATTTAACCACTGCTTGCTGGACCATACTTTTTAAAAATGCTACTCAAATGGGTTTCGAAGAGTCTAAGTTTACAACTTGGTGTTAAATATTCATTAACCATTTTCTTATTCATTTTCAAAAAGCTTTGACTCTAGTTAAAGTTTCACGTCTCCCAACGAAGTTTTCGCAAAATAATAAATGCGCAGGATCTCTGCGGCGATGGTGACCTAAAACGTATTCGGCAAATGAACGGGCCCAATCAATTAGGGGCGGTCAGCGATCCGAGCGAAGGAAAGAGGGCAGCGCGCGCGCTCTCCGAGGAAACTCGGAAACTCGGCTCTCGGGAAAACGTGGGGTGGAGCGGCGCGCGGCGGGCTTGCGGGGGTGCGAGGTAGGGTTGCCAGCCGTACTATAATACATAGTATTCTTCTATATTTCGGGTACGCGTACTATATACTGTTGAAGTGAATAAAGTACGGAAAAATATATTTTGAACACTGAAATCTAACAAACATTTTTTTCATTTTAATACTTTATGAAATTGAGTTTTCGACAGATACAATAGCGTCTAGCATATCCAAACATGTCTACCTTATAGAGTTGCGAACTCTTTACGAAAGAATAGCAAAAAAATTAAGCTATTGCTTTTCAATAATTTAAAAATCTAATGAATTGACATTCTTATTTCGGAAAAAAAAATATCTTAGAAAACGAAAAGTCCAAATAATTATAGTTTTTATATAAATAAACACCTTTTTTTTCCTTTGCCGTAAAATACTATATTTTCTTTTAACTAAATTTTTTGTATCTGAATCTGAAAAATATTCAGTTTCAGTGCATTATGTTTCATAAGAAATGTCGGCAACCCTAGTGCGAGGGTGCGTGCGGCGCGCGCGTGCATCGATCGCGCGGGGCGGCCCGGCGTGCGCTCAGTCCGCCCGGGGCGGCCGGCGAGAGCGCGCGTGTGATGCGCTGCCGCTGACATGGCCGGCGCTCGGGCGCTCGTGGCCGCCTGCTGCTGCTGGTGGTGGCTGACGAACGCAGCCGGTGAGTACCGAACTACCCTCACTTTTATATCTCACGTGTATCCAATCAGCTGATAACTTCCACAAAGTCACGTTTCTTTTACAAGATTTATGCCCTGGAGGTGTGCCGATCAGCTGATCCGTTTTCACATTTTCCTTCAAAATTAACGTCTTGGTCGATTTTTCAAGAATACCCCGCTGCGTGTGCCTTATCCGCGATCAACCCTCCCGGGTAATGACTTCGAGGGTTCAAGTTCGTTTAAAATGCACTTAGTATTTCTGTCTATTACGTTGTTTTAATTTTTGGCAGCCGGTATTTTCAAATTTATTTGTGTACATAAGTGTTTTCATTAATGGTACGTTTCAATTACTCAGATAACTAAGCTAAAAAGTGGAAACTGAAACTCTACCAAATCGGAAAAGTTTTATGTTAATCTAATTTTGTGATAAAACTATCCTATCAGAATGTTATTTTTAGAACATTTTGATAATAATCAAAAATATATTCTTCTAACACAACTAAAGGCATCTAGGTCGAGTTTCACCCAAATTTTTGGTTACATAAGGAATTTTCAGGACGGTGCTTTAGAACTACGAGTATGTCTGTGTTTTAGCATCTAAAATTCTTTTGAACTTACCATTGTAAGATATAAATTCGTATAGTAGCTAAGATAAGTTCATACTGGTCATACGTGGGCGTTTTACTCTACTATCTCATAACATACCACTACTCTAGTATGCCGTACCGTAGCGCGGGTAGTGAAAAAATACTTCTAAAAAACTTCGGAGTTGTCTGTAAGAGGTTGGCAGAATGTATTTCTTGCTCTGGTAAAATATTTTAATCATGCTTGTTATGAATAAAATTTATTTATGACTAGCGGACGCCCGCGACTTCGTCCGCGTGAACTTGAGTTTTCATAAATCCCTCGGGAACCATGGATTTTTCCGGGATGAAAGCCAAATCGGTTCAGTAGTTGCGGCGTTAAAGAGTAACAAACATCCATACAAACTTTCGCGTTTATAATATTAGTAGGATTAAAAATATACTTAATAAAAGAATACTAATTCATTGATTTGATGTTATTAGGTTAGTAACTGATTTTGATGGTAGTATTTATTGTTAACTATATATTTTTTATCTAAGTACTGTTCGACACCCTATGGTTTCACTCGCGTAGTTCACGTTCCCATAGAAATACGGGAATAAAATATAGCCAGTGACACTCACAAATAACGTGGTTTTCTAGTGGTAATAGAATTTTCAAAATCGGTGAGTAGATGTAGAGGGTACCCTTACAATACCGCAAACTTTACATCTTTATAATAAAAAAAAGAAAGAAAGAAAATGCGTTTATTTCAAAATTATTATAATTATTATTAGTATAGATTTTTTTGTCATGCTCTACATTTCTTAGAGAGATAATTTTCTTTCAGTGCAACATTTAGCTTAACACCCTTTCTCAGAAATATTAAATTCTATCATCTTAATACAAAATATCATTTAGTTGTATGTATTAACTACAAGGTACATCGCATGGTTATATGAAGAACTTACAGTGATATCAGCAGTGGCATGCATTTCAAGAATGCGATAATTCATTACCTACCTTAAGCACTCATTACAAACTAACATTGGAAAATAAATTTTCCAATCCATAAAATCTGCACATCTTAGTTACAAGCCATGTGCACGCCATAAATATCAGTAACAGAGAATACTCGTGAACTGCAGTAGTGCTAACATGCGACCAAGTATAGGGAAATAGACAAAATGTCGTCCAATAGCGGCGGAGTTGTCTCAGTCCCATCGCAATGAAAGAGATAGCAATATAACCGGTTGTATCACCGTTACTTAGGAGATTATCTCGTTGGTCGCATGTTAGCACTACTGGAGGCACGTCCTTGCGGCGACCACTACTAAGCAAACACGTGACGTCACACGCCGAAAAGATATCTGGGCAAATATTGACCACGATCACGCCACATCGTATCGCGCCGTTATCTGGTGCATCCTAGCCTCACCTGCCGGACATTGCATGTCAATATTTTACTTCCTCCAATGTTTTGCCACAATTTTCGCTATTTTTGCCAATACACAAATAGGTAAAAAATCTAAAATTTGCACACTCCACGTTACACATAAATGATGATTTCAATATAAGTTTACATTACAATAAATTCATGAAAAATTAATGAAAATCTTTCAATTTTAAGTTTTTATTAATTCGTACAATACTCGTACTATAAATTCGAAAGTAAATCTGCCTATTTCGCGGTTTACGGCTTAAACGATTTTGATGAACATTAGTAAAGACATGAATTGGACCTTGAAGCAGAACTGACTCTACTAATTATCGCGAAATATCCATAGAAAAGTGTGAAACAAGGGCTTAAAGTTTGTAGAAATGGACTACCTCCCTAAAGGGTGAGACTTGAAAATTTTAGTAAAATATATTTTCAGCAATTTATAATTTTGAAAAAGGTATTTTAACAATCGATAAAGCAAGGTTGCAATTATTTTATGAAATTGAAAAAAAAATGTATATACAATAGATAAAAAATTAACCCGAATAAATTTTTCATTTCATAAGTATAAAATATTTTTTTCAAGTCTTATTCACAGTAATTGGTATGCTAATAATGTCGTTAAATGTTAAATATGTATGGGGATAAGCTGTGAAAAAAAGCTTACACTAATTTTCTCAGACAAAGTCGCGGGTGTCCACTAGCATACATATTCAAATTCCAATTCCAGTCTGTTAGACAGCTCCCAGACGATTGTAATACCAACATATACATGTCTAGATGGTTTAGTTGTGACGGAATAGAGATGAAAAATTATATTGGATAGTCTATAAATAATACAAATAATATATTTGTCATCGTCCGCACGCGGCAATGGCTAAATAAATTGTGCCCATTTGGCACAGATAAAGACATAAAATCAAGAATGAAATTATATTAATCGTCATATCAAGCTCAGTAGTGACAAGAATTTTAAAATTAGCGATAGCTTATCTGAGTATAGCACAGATAAATATGGAGGATGAGGTATGAACAGGTTCTCACGAGTACATTTAGTGTAAATGGGGGATCACTAGAGTATCTTATTGTGGTTAAGCTTTTTTACATAAAAAATTGTTTGATTGTCACAATATCTTAAAACAATAAAATATTAAAACACAAAATGTAGACCTCTAAATTATCGTCCCTTAAAAAGAGTTCAACGCGCTCCCATTTTAAAATTGATGACCTCTAACTTTGTCAAACTTGTTATTAAGTAAAAAATATTTTTTATTATTTTTTTTTCCTCTTTTATTTTATCATTTATTTATATAAAAATGGACTGCTTTATACAAATTACAATAGTATATATAATATATCGGGATATCTCTAAACAATGTAATATTGCGTCGTAATTATTCTGATCTTCCGAGAAATATATTACCTAATGCTATGAATATTTTTAAATGTCAAAATTCATTTATATCAATAATTTTAATTTACAAGCACTTTTGAAACGTCAGGTAATGATATGGGATAATGGTGATAATTAAAGTCAAAAACTTACTGTATCAATAAACTACTTTTTAAATCAAATTCCTTTATCAAAAGGTTACTAGTTACTAGACTTGTTCATGTAAAAACTGAATTGCGTTTTATGGGCCACATTTGAAATGTAGAAAATTGGTAATTTATCAAAGTAGAACATCTGGCACGATGTCAGTGGAAAGGCTGTCATTTCCTCTGAACATTTGTCAGCAGCGCCACCGACCCGGCGAACCTACCCTTACATTGAGGACACAGCGTTTCTATGTTTAATGTCCTACTTTTCATTCTCAACAAACATTTATTACTTACTAGCGGACACCCGCGACTTCGTTCGCCCTCAGACCTCTTTAATCCAGCCCTATCGCAAAATCAACGGATTTTAAAGCTTAGTGGATCTCTAATCTCAAAAGCTCATCGGATACATTTTTAGAAAAGAAAGCATTTTCGTTACATTAAAGAGAAAAACAATAATTGTAACTACTACATTTTTGAAATTACTGGCATTTTAGTTTAAGTACATTTTTTTAAAAGAATATCTAGTATCAAAGCTTTAATATATTGTATAAACCACTATATTGTATTTATATTATCTTAGTATACACAATAATCTAAGCGTTATAAGTTTAATATTGTATTCGTGCGATAGTTTTTGGTCTTGTTTAGATATTAGTGTAAAAAGTATAAGTATACATGGTATGGTAACAGGGGTCGTCAAACTGTTATTCATCTCTGATTTGCATTGCTATTAGAAACATATAGGTACTACAACGTATTTTTCCACAACGCCTTGCGTGAGTAACTTGCCAGTAGAACAGCGCGTTAACTAGCAAATTAGCAAAGGATATGTGTATAATAACTAACTAGCCGATCACCCGCGGTTTCACCTGCGTAGTTCTCGTTTCCGTGAGAATATGGGGATAATACGATATACGACATTCACAAATACGGTGGCTATATATTGGTAAAATAATTATATAGATAATGCTACATTAAGATGGCAAACTTAACACGCATCTATACTGATAGATACTGGAACGCTAGCGAATGTGGAGTTCGGTTTTTTGACTCCGTTTTTCCTTACATCTGATTTTAATGAAGCAAAGCTTATAATAATTTACTTACAGATACCACATGAAAATAGATTCATTATTTTTCAAGTTGATATTTATTCATGAAATTAATTTTGCTTTATTCACGAACAAATGAACAAACAAACATGCAGTTAAAAAAAACTGCTATTACGATGAACATTTTTTTTAAAATATTCAATGTAGAGATTAGTCTTTCTTAAGAATATGTTATACCTCCTTAAAAATTACCTTCAAGGTTAAAAAGCCTAAAGATCCACAAGATTATCGCATCAAACAATATGATATTAGGTCACCGGTTTAAAGGGTGGTGCCAAATCGAGCCCCCTTGCGTTTGGCGTAGCGCCAGGTACACCTGTACCGTACAGGGTACAGGCTGTTGAATAATCAACCGTCAGGCTTTAAATGCACTGTACCAGTTTAGTCGTTACCAGATGTTATGACAATTTACCTAAATACTAGCAGTGCTATGATGTTTAACCGTGTGGTTCCCGTTCCCGTAGGAATACCGAAATAAAATAAAGCTTATATTAATTGCTGATAATGTAG